>NC_058340.1:47244543-47547573 GCF_905475395.1 Chrysoperla carnea | reverse complement strand
TTGCATTGTTGTTAAATTTGACAATCCAAAAGTTATAAAAAGCACATTCGATGGGTGGGCTTGTAGGAGCAAAGTACTTTAAATAATAAATAACAGGTGCAATGAAATAAATTTACAAGTTTGGAGTGTAATTAAGGTAGATCCAGCATGGTATTTGCAGTTCCTATGCTAAAACTATGGTAAGTTTTAGCATAGTTTTAAAATCGACAGAATTTACCTAAATTTTTTCACAGACTAAGAATATGGTTTACTATTAAGTTTCAGAAATTATGAACCTTTAAAACATAAGATTGATTAAGGTGTCTATTTTGAAAAATTTACGTCAAAATTAACTCTAAAATAAAACAGCGTACTTACTTAGAACTATTTCTTTTATTCTAAAAGTATTCCTTTCAGCTCTTCTTTTATTTTTATTTTTTTTTTTGCAATCCTGTCGAGGGAATTTTCTAATATAGTAAAATATACTTGGCAGGGCAGTGAGTTTAACATGCTTTGGCTCTGGAAATTGCAAACTTTGCATCTGATTATCTCGCGATCTAAACGATCAAAACGATCAAAAATACTTCAACTTCGGGATCTCACAGTTAAAAAAATATTAAAGATGTAATGTAACCAATATATTTTTGATAAAATACAAATCGACATAGTTAGCATTATAACAAGAATAATAAATACCCTGTCGATAGTGTACCTGACTTCGAACACGGGGTTAGGTGCACTATAATACTTAAATTTAGCAATAAATTTTTGAGACACAATTTTATCTATAGGCAAACTTATGGTTTCTCTTTTCCTATTTTGTTCCATGCAGATTTTATGTATGATATAACTTCAAGAAATTTTCTCGAAAATTATAAAAGGCATAATATTGTCAATTGAAAAATGGATTCGAGATATTGGGCTTTACAGCATAATTTTATTCCAAATTCAATTGATAGTAAGGAAGTAAAGTGATTTTTCCAAGTAGTGGTTTTCCGAGGTTTCTTGCATCTATAAAAGAGAGATGGAAAATTTGTAGATAACTTTAAAGAATACATCGTCTATCACAAATTATATTTTCCATTAAAATCTCTGATGACAAGGTGCATAGTGTTATAGAATATACAAAATACACAAATGATATTCCATTTTTATTTAAACAAATTTATTTAAAAGAGAACCTCAATCATCCCTATGTAATTGGATACAATAAATTTATATGCAAAATAATAAATTTTAATATGCAAATTAGATTATAATTTACAAACAATATTATATTATATAAAATAACAATCATGTAAATTTTATTTTACAAAACAAATATGATAAACATACAAAATATATAAAAAAATTGTTATTATCAAAATTTCATTAAATTAAAAATATATTATTAAAATCAGAAACCAAAAATGTAATAACAAAAATGAACAAAAATTTGAAAAGCGTTACCATTTTATGAATTTTATTCATTATTGTATTATATACTTGTTTATAAGGTGATCTGTATAGAATTGAAATGTTTGTAAATTTTGTATATTTTTTCGGGAAATTTGTTTACTTTTGAAACTTTGTCAGTTGTTATAGTTTCCATAATCATTTGTTGCTTAAAATTCAATAGTTATTTACGATATTAGTGGGATAACAGGTTGGTTGTGATTGGCTGGTGTTTTACATGGTATATGCATCAAAGAAAGTGCACCCACCCTCTCCAAATAATTGAGGAGATGATAAATGAAATTTTCACCCGAAAAGGTGGTAAAACATCTATATGCTATCTCAATGGGCTCTATGATCTAAATTTCTCTCGTGGACAGCCCATACAACCTATTCCAACCTAACATAGGTGAATTGGGTTATGCATCTTCTAAACCGTAAAATATAGAAGAAAAATTTGAAAAAAATTCCAAGAGGAATCAAATTAAGATTTCATTTCTTCCTAAACTATATAAGCAAAAAGGCTGATTTTATACCAAATCATCGAATAATATTCAGTTAGAAGAGTCAATTTTGGGGGGAAATTATTTTGTTCAAAAATTCGTTTCAAAGCATGCAGACAGATTTCATGCTTTTCATGTAGAATTTTCGTTCGAACATTCAAAATGACGGCCGTTTTATTCTATATAAATTAATCAAATTTATAAAAGCATGAGCAGGGCAAAACTGATACGCAGCATTGCCTATTAGGGCATTTCAACCATTAACTCAGTCAGTTGTTTATTTTTACTTTATTAAACTATAATTTTTATTTTATAAATTTTTCCTATACCAACCTTTATGTGTTCGTTTATAGAACGAATTGTGTTTTCGTTAATTATATATAAATTCACTTACTTCTGAATACTCGCTGTTGGGGTTAATTTAAAATATCTGCAGGTTATTTTATTACTGTTTCTGCCTATGTAAAAGTAATATAGGTATAGTGAGTGTATGTGTCTATATGTGTATAGTTAGTTGGTGGATAAAGTTACATAGTGGAAATAAACGTTCTTTATAACAAAATTAAATTCTGTTTTCTACTTTACTTTCAGCAAGTTTTTGCATGATTGATTTTACTGACTGACGTATTGAAAAAGTTACAGTATAGTACCTTAGTACCTACCTTCATAGTCTATTTTTGTATTATGTACATACCAAAGTATGTTTTTTTTTTCTTATTAAATAAAAAGTTATTCCTTTTATAACGAATTTTTTTGTTGTTATTGAAAATATCTTTGAATAGCGTTTCCGTCAATTGTTTAAAAAAACCAGTTTCTTTAAAAAGTATTTCTTCTATAAAGTTTTCAGGGATTAAAAAAAGAAGAACGGCAGGGGTGGTGGGACACCCGGTAGGAATTATATTCATTTTGTACTTTGGTACATTGTAAATGTAGCACTTACTTTTTTTTATTTACAAGATAGTTTTCTGAAAATTTAAGGTATTAATTTTAAAAGTTAAATACTTTTTTTATAATTGTAGGATTAGTCTAAGAAAGACATACTTTTGATTTAGTAGTCAACCCAATATGCGCGTACATTACGTTTGGTTTGATCAGGTTACTTATTATGGCATAACATAAAAATTCATTCTGCTTACTTTAAATTATCTCTGTCATCTTTTACTTCTGATAACTTTCACAACTCAACTTTTTTAAATAATAAAACATCAAATTTTGACAAAAAATATAAATTGACAATTATAATAATTGTATTTTCTCAAAATTCATGGCAATCTGAATCGATTGAAAAAGTTTTATTTTCCTAGATAATCTAGAGGAAAATAGTCGATTTTTGGTGTGGTTTTGTTTTGGTTGTACTTTTTTTTATTTTACTTAACCAGCAAACAAATTAGAACGACAACGTACGATAAGAAATATATTTCCAATATGTTTTTATTTCGAGTAAATACTGTATATTTCGTATCTACGTTGCATGTTTTGTGAAGAATAACGCTTGACCTATTATTAAAGAATGGCACTCTAAGACGAAAAGCTACTGAGATCGTAGAAAATAAAACTGCAATTTATAGCCCAATGTGCTATTGCATAAGAAAAGCATCTTTTTAATAACTAAGAATCAAAATTTTGTTATTTATTTTTTTAATTTGAAAACGACTTTTTGAAATTTATCCAAACATTAAATTGTTAATATTTTGGTTGAGCATTACGGAAATGACTTAAGAAAATCTAACCTTAGAGCATATTTTCGCCTGAAAAGTCTTGATACTCAATTGAAGGATGTCTTTTAAACATATATGTACAAAATAATAAAAATAATTTTTTTCCCAATTAATGTAGCCGAATATGCTACTCTGTAGAGAAAAACAATACAATTATTAATAAATTATTATTTGAATTACTTGTTGTTATGTTATTTGTACAAACGGATTTATACAAGTAAATATGTACATTTTATACTTACACATGTTATGTAATAAAACAAGTAAAATTTTGATTTAATAATGACATCTTCATTATGTAATCATAAACATTGTAAATAATATTTGTTTGTGACTGTTACTGCCATGTTGCGTTTTATATAATAATTCTACTTAAAGTCTACCTACAAATAATATTATATACCTATGTTCAAACAACACAAAACAACAAATGTTATATTATAACTCTACTCTCTGCACCTAAATAGGGTGTTTGGTAATTCGATGACCACCTTAAAAGAGTATAGAAATAAATGAGCTCTTTTAACAAAAAATTTTACCACTAAGCCTCAGGTCGAAAATAAACGGCGTTCGAGATCTAGGATTTCTCATGTTTTTGCAAAAAACACTACTACCAGTTTTCTTGGAGCATGTACCTGATTTTTTTCCCTTTTTTGTTTTTAATACCTCCGATTTATTAATTTTTAGTTATTAAAATGAGTCCCTTTAAATTTATTTACACCCCTATATCAACAGTTTTTATTTTAAAATACTGATAACGAGTTGGTACATTGAAATATATTTTCGTAGTTTTTTGACAAATTCGTTGAAAAAGATTGCAATATTTGAATTTTTTAAAAGTGATGAGTTTTTGTTTCCAAAAAAGGGTACAATAGTTTTTTGAATAATTTTCTCCGAAAATTAATTACACGTTTCTAACAATTTTCTCTGATTTATGTGATTATTCACATGAAGTTATCATATATGTAGAGAAATGCGGTTGTAAATACCCACTAATTCATTCGCTATTACATAGATACGACTCAGTTGAATGCTCCAAGTGCAATTTTGCTGTTTGTAGTCCCATAAAAATTTAAAACAAATAAAAAAACTGCGCAAGTTGCTATAACTTTCCTGTTCTCCATTTTTAACACGCTTTTATTAGCTGCATACGTATGTTAGTATGTTAGTATGAAAAAATGAAATTGAGATTAAAGAAATTATTTTCTACCATTTAGTTCAGCTATCTACAAAAGCATGTTTTTTAGTTTTTTTAAACTGTTATTTATTTACCTAAAGCTTTACCTACTGTCCAATTTGTTTCAAATATATGCCCTTTATAAGATGGTCATCACATTATCAAACATCATGTATGTTGTTGTTTATATGTTATTTTCTATGCTGTCGAATAGAAACACATAAACATATAATTCAAATGTTACCTTTAAACATAATTTATGAATAATTTATTCAAATGCAGTCGACAAAGTTTCGATATAAGTATATATAATATTAATATGAACACATATGAAGTATATTTGTATATTTCATATATGTTTGAAAGGAATGTTCTTTGCATGATTTCTCATTAATTAGAAGTTCGTATCGAATAATGTCTGAGAATATGTAATGCAATGAATTTTTGGTTTGATATTGTTAATACTTCTATAATTGAAAGACTACAACTTATTACAAAACACAACACCTTGTTACCTTGGAATTTGTCTTTTCTAACATTTTAATTGCGCCAAGAACATATATATTAAGAACATAAAACCTCTAATGTCGAGCTAAAAAGCACTCGCTGTTTTTTACTAAATCGCACTATTTCTTCACGCACTGTAGACGCATTTAAATCGTACCCAGCACTTTGGACTGAAAATTGCAGTATCCCACAATTGAATACCGTATGTCCAGGTTTGTAACGATTTAGCAACCAGAAATCTTTATTAAATTGAATATTTAATTGTTTTATTTTGGCCCTTATATGTTTTCGCCAAATTAAACGTTTATCCAGATGCATACTCAGATATTTGGCATTTTCGTTTTGTGGAAATATCACGCCATTTAAAGTAACTAGTGGGCATATTCTCCAGCGTAAGGTGAAAGTTACTTGGAAATCCCCCACTTATGAAGCCCTTGCTGAATTAGGTTTACAAGTTTTTAATCCTACTTTTTTAATCTTAACTAACATTATAAACTAAACGAATTTTTATGAGCTCCCGACAATTTAAGGTCCCTACCGAGTATTGACGTATTTTATGAGTATGAAATCCAGTAACAGTAAATTGTGAATACACTTATGTATAGTACATGTCTTTCGTTGATTTATATGTGTGCATATATTATTAGGTATTATTTACTCTATAACATACGAGCTCTTTACACATATTACGTCTTAGAATTTATGTAGATATATGAAATAACTCTTGAATAAAAGTGGAGTTTTAGTCATAATCTTGTAATATAGTATGTAGGTGTATGAGACATTGTCATATCTTGGATCACGGTTTGCATTTGTATATTTATAAAAGTCATTTAAAAAAAATCACAATGATAATCCCTTCACGGTATTCCTACATTACTTTCTGGAGGATCTAGAGACTAAAATCTATCGAAAAAAACTATATTTTTATATTGGAACTGTGTTCCTTATGGCACGATATTTGTTTGCTGGTTGGAAGTTGGGTGAAACCAAAAAAACTTCAACATACACCAAAAACCGACATCTAGGCTTCCATGCAAAATTTATTTATAATTCAGGTTGTATTTTTTGACAAAATTTTATGTTTTTCATTTAAAAAATTGACTTGTAAAAGTTGTCAGAAGTTAAAGAAAACACAATTTTTATGTTATATTATAATAAATATCCTAATAAAACCAAACGTAATGTACTCACAGTTTGGATTGACTACTAAGTTAGAAGTATGTCCTCTTTAAACAAATACAACAATTATTTCATACAGTAAAAACTAAAAGTAGCTATATAGTTAAATTTTTTAAGGAATCAAACAAGTATTTGACTTCTCAAATTAATACCTTTAATAAATTTTCGGAAAAATATCTTGTAAATAAAAAAGTAAGTGCTACATTCATAATGTACCAAGGTAGGAAAGTAATATATTTCCTAGCGGGTACCCACGACACCTCTCGAGCATATTTTAATTAACGATACTAAATCGAAACATACCATGGGTCGATTATAACCGTCAGCATGGTATCTTTGTACTTCACTTTACAGAACAGCATCATAAATCGTATTGGATTGAAACACTCAAAAACCTTACAAGTTTCTCTTTTTTTTAAAACTAGCATAGAGGCGTGGCTTAATAAATATGGCTGAAGCATGGAAAATCATCATTTCTTCAACTTTGTCTTCATATAATTGCTTTTTCATAGATAGCAATATCTTTTTAGAAACTAAAGGATCATCCAAGGTACAATAGTTGATTTTCTTTCCAAAATTATAATATATTGTCATGAATAATTGAGTTACGAACTGAACGAGACATTTTAACCTTAACGAATGCTCTCATTTGTAGTCCAATTGCAAGATGCTTTTAGTAAAAGAGGTAATTTTTTTCACATCAAATTTTTATTTTTCTTGTGTAAGTTTTGAACATTTAGTGCAATGCAGGAAAAACATATGCTTTTTTAATCCCGAGAAACGCCGAGTACTTTAAAATAATAAATTTAAATAAAAAAACATTGATAATAATTTAAATTGGTTATAAAAAACATATTTTCCATGAATACAAATTCATTTTAATATTATATTCAATTAATTCTGTCACAAATTTAATTAATTTCCTTTGTTTAATTTTAATCATATAAACCAATCAGCTAATAAATACAATGCATAATTTACGATTTTTTGATTGGCTATTTTATTAATAACACATTTATGACTACAAAGGTATTCGTATCAATAAAATTATATTTAAACCTAATTTTAATGTGTTGAATTTTCATGTAGTTATATGGATTTGTTGCATTCAATTATTATCGAACCAATTCATATTTTGAAATAATGTTTCAAACAAAAAAGTTAGTGTTTTTATAAGAAAAAACTTATTTTATTTCAAGTATTCTTTTATTTTTTACTGATAACGAAAACGAATTCTCCTTTAACTGATCTTTAAAAATTCAATTCAAGGTGCCTATGAGATAGACCCTATCGATACGAACAGTTTTTACTTGAAACATTTTTCTGTATCTGACTCGTGTTAGAAGAAAGAGCTTGAGTAAGGTCTGTCAAACTAAGAATGGAGCAAAAATTGATAAATCAAAGCTTCCATCATTAAATTCAGTTGATTAGTAGATAATAACTGGAATACGAAGGCCATATTGCCTAATACTGTACGAATATGTTCATTTGTTTGTAGGGATTTTGCTGCTTCGGCATCCTAATAAAAATTTGTGCTTAAATAAAATGTTCTTCAACTTATAAGAACTTAGGTATACCCGTTAACAGTATTTTGATCATATAGTGTTAGAATAACTGGTATAAACCACATCTAAATTCCGATAAAATTATGAATTGCGGTGTGATTTAAGGCCAATATTTGTCATAGCGATAAACTCAACTATGAAAAGATATTAAAAATGTCAACCTATCCAAAATATTTATTCTAAAATACATATGAAACTAAATGTATTGTATGCATGTCTATGTCAAACTGTCAAAAAAGTGTAATACACTTCCATAATCCATGTATACCAAACATAAAAAAAGTTTGTATATAATATGTAAATCTCTTGATGTTATTTCCGCTCCCCTAAATTTATCAATAATTTCCAGTAGATAAAGCAGAAACACAAGTAATGAGACATATATTTAATTTTATACATATCTACAGAGTGAAACGATTTTCTGAAACTATACACGTTATATTGAGTTTAATACCCTTTGTAACCACAATTTATGTAAGCACAGACTTCCTTTAATTACTATCGAGGATCTCTAACAAATACAGTTTTTTCATCACAAACCTAAAAAATTTTTCACATATCGAACCATTTTTATGGGAAATTTTCGAAACCAACGCAGTTTGTAGTGCAATAGAAACGTGTACCTTAAACCGTATGTTACCTACTCAAAGTTAAGGATTAAATTAAGGATAAAAGTCTGTAAAATCAATTTTGATTTTAATAACTTTTATCATTATTTTTTCTCTCATATTTTTTGTCATCCGATTTACATTTTCACTGAACATTCGTCTGTTTTATTTCCGCGGTAGTTAATGCAATTATATTGTCTACCTTGCTCAAAGCCTTAATTAGAAAGTTGTTTCCTTCAGAGAATTGGATCTCGGAAAAGAGGTTGTTAATAAATTATATTTAATGTTTTGGATTAGAATGAAATTACAGGCTATAGACGTAGATAATTTATGCAGTTTCTTCAAGAATTTCAAACAAATATTGAAATAGTGTCTATAAAAATTCATCTACTATATTCTACAAAAAGTCGGTTTATATTATAAGGCTAAAATGTTATATTTGTAGTAAATAAGATTTGTGTGGAAAAATTGTAGAAAATTAATTCCAGTAAAATTGAAGTATTTACCAAAAACAAAGTTTTTAATTAATTTGTTAACTTAAATTTTAGAATAATTAAATAATCTACCGGGTCAGTGATGGTGCAATCTAAATCGTCTTAATAGGCAGCGGCAATGTGAGCAATTATAATTAATGGGGCGGTAAAATTGATCAAACTATGGTCGTTTAGGTAAGAACGAAGTACTACACCCACATCATGTTATAGATGGATATTTGAAAAACGAAAGTCAAACCTCATTATTACAAGCTAGTAAACTTTTTTTTAAATCCCTTCCATTATAAAATGAAACCTACTTATTAATGTCTACTGATTATCATTGGCTACTGGTTATCGAATGATAGTCAGTGAATGAACAAATTTATCAATTTTAGTCGTAACCGTATCTCCCAAATTAGGATTCAGATCCAAATTTGGAAAATAGTTTTTTTTTTTTTTTGTTCTTGATGAGCTTATTTTGGTAAGCTTGATTTTTGCAGTCAATAAAAGAACACCCTCTATTAGAAGTCTTTTAGAAAATAATACTTAACATTGAAGTTGTATTGGGCATGATATTTTACACAGGCTGTATATAATTGCTGATGATAATTTTGTACATTACATACATATATATATTACATTCATGTATTTTAATTTTGTAATGAATAGGCCCTCTAATACACACCTACCTATGGCTATAAACTTCAGTAGGTACTAGATAATATTCAATAACATATATTTATTTACTTAATAAACGTCAATTATTTTATCATTAACTATTTTAAACATTATAACAATTGTAGTCATTCGATTCCAATCCGTCCATTATATAGAATTCAATTACCCACAAATAATAGAAAATCAAAATAAATCATATTGTTTTGAATGATAAAACTTAAATTATATATCATTTATTATTACTATTGATGCTTTTATTTTAATGTTCTATCGAATTACTTTTTATTTTACTAGATTATTGATTATCTTTATTTCTATCGAAAAAAATTAAATTGAAATTTTATTGAATTATATTCGAAAAAAGATTATAAAGGTATATTTTTTTTATAGGAATAATACAGGATGTGCATATGCCTACAAATTTTTTTTGTTTCAGATATTTTTGATTTTACACATAACAATGCCATATCGAGTATAGAAAAGTTTTAAACCCGAAAAATTTGATCGTCTCGAGTCTTCGATCTTTGAGTCGAAATTCGATCTTTGAGTCGATCGATCGTCTCTAAGTCGAGATAAATTTAACTAAGCAGAGTATAGGTATTTGAACAATTCACTTAGTTAGTTATTATCTTCACTTGTTTTGTAATTAATTTCAATCAAAATGCATGTAATAATAAAATGACAAATTTGTAAAGAAATTAATGTTGATGTCATACTATAGGTATATATAAAATGATGATAATGAATTTTGATTTAAATAACATTGATTTATAGAAGGATTATATATGTGTGTGGTGTAAGCCTATTAGACTGGTAGCTAACAAAAAAAAAACGTCTAAACTTTGATTTTGTGTAACAATTGGTAGTATTCCTTCCAACAACATTTCTCATATATAATTGATTAAAATTTGCTTAATATATCTTTATAAATAAAGGACTCACAAGTACGTGATAAACGAAGAGTAGGTTACTATCTTGAATATGAAAATAATTTTTCAACAGATTGAGAATTTTATCTTCATAGACCTATGTTTAAGAGTTACATAATAATCACATCCTATAATTTATATAAGTAAATTGGGTTTCAGGTTTGTAAGTAAAATTTTTAGTGACCTTTCTCCCGTATATACACAAAATTTTTGCCCCTCTTGCCCTAAAAGATGGGCACACTGAATTGTAATCCTTTTATGAGCCTAGATGCCGGTCTATCTATGTAGATGAAAATTACACACATTTATTTGTTCAAACAGTTAATTGACATATGCATGCATCCTGTTTTGTTTGTGTCGGGGACATCACAACAAATCGTTTCAGTAATATTAACAAATGCATACAGGTACACAATAGTCGCAGAAACGAAGCAATAAAGTTCGAAAAATTTGAACAGTAAGTCGGATTTGAATGAGCCAAGAAATGTAAGAGCGTCAAGAAATTTTGTGACAATAATATGCATTTTATAATTGCAATTTAAATTAATCGTAATGTACCTATATTAAATTCATAATACGGTTAATAATGATAAAAATGATTCCAAACTTGTTAACCGGGGGCTTTTCGGGTAGCTAAACACTATTATCGTCAGAATTGGTTTTCGAGATACCTCGTGCCCATGGTAAACGGTATCTTCGTCGTCTCCTGGAGTTTTTGAGAAATTCGGAGTAGCTGAACACGAATATCGTGACAAAATTCATCTCCGAGGTTTTTGGTGCCCGGTTCTGTCGCAATATTCGTGTTCACCGACACCAAAAGCTCCCGAATAACGAGTTTGAACCGATTATATAACGATTTTCCTGAAAACTCCAGGAGGCGATGAGGATATCATTTTCCCTGGGGACCAAGTACCTCGGAGACCAATTCTCAGCAATATTCGTGTTCATCGAACCCCAAAAAACCCCGTGTAACAAGTTTGGAATCATTTTCACTATTAACCGGATTGTGAACTAAGTATATTTACAGTTAATTTAAAATGCAATTATAAAATGCATATTATTTATGCCAATTGCATATTTTTAATTTCTTATAAATCAATTTAGGTCAGAAAAACCGCTTTCAAATCCGCCTTACCGTTCCAATTTTTCGAACTTTGACCGTTTTTAGTGTTCCGTTTCTGCGACTACTACACGGTCTACACTATATACAATACACTAGACTAATTTACAGTACACAATCTATACCTTATTTCAATGTTTATTACTCTTGAATTAATTGCTTTTCAAATCACATAGACAAATTTCCTGCTACATATATGTCAAAGTAATTATCGTATAATACGAGTTAGTATACACACCTATAACAACATAATTCTACAGGATAGCTTACGACACCAGTCGACTTTATTTGATTTATTACCCAATATCCGCGGGTTCGCATGCGATCTTGTAAAATAATATTTTAGCTTCTTATTCTATTTTTACAAAATTTTTGTTTTACCTCCTCCGTTTTGTTTTAAAATTTATAATGTTTCACCTCGGAATCTAACAGAATAAGCTGGATTTTTGTACAAACCTTTATTTTGAGTAAAAATTTGCCTTTAATTTACCTAATTCCTTCAGATTCCGATGTGAAACTCTAAGATGGTTGGAGTAGTATAAAAGTGAAGAAATGGTCAAAATTTTATTTTAACTTTATTATTACTCAGCGTTTTGTTGCGAATTGAAAGTTATCGATATACAGCAGCACTCATTTTAGTTATTTTTACTTGGATAAAATTGATTGATTTTTTTTATTTGATTGATGATGAGCCAACCTGTAATTACATTTTATTGATTACTATGTATTGAAGTGCAAAAAATTGTTTCCATGTACTTTTTTTTGCTTATAGACAAGAAATATAATTTTCGTTGCATATCAATTTATCATTATTGTATTGAATTTCCGTTTTCGATTTGTATTTAAATTATTTATGCTAAAAATTCACACGAATTATAAGCAAATTCACAATTTATTTCCATTTAAAAAAAATAGGAACAACAGCTTTATTCAATTAGGTTTTATCTTTTGAGTGCCGATTTTTAATTACAAAATTTTTGACATAATAAGAAATTGAGACACAGACACTCAGGTCTAAAAAAGAAACATTATACAGTAATCTTCTGCAGGTCCAAAAAACTCGTCACATCGCTGTGGAAATTTTTTTATGAGCTGGCATGTTCTTTTTGAACTGGTTCGAAGCATCATCTTACATAAAATAATGAATAATCTTCCACAGGTCTTTGTCCAAAAAACTTGCCACATCGCGGTGGAGACTTCTTTATGATCCACTATGTTCTTTATGAACTGGTTCGCAGCATCATCTTACATAAAATAATGGAATGAAAAATGAAAAATTATTTTTCCGATCTTCCTTAAAACGATGTGTCCGTTACCCGACACTTAAAAATTGAAATTTTTTAATCTTTCCGTTCAGATTTACAACAAACAAAAGGGAATATCTCTCAATTTGAAGCTTGAGGGAGTAATCAAAATTTTTTTAATAAAAAAAAGATCGAAGTACGGAGTAAGTTCCTTTTGGGCGTCATCCTTCGAACTCCAGAATCAGGTCAAGATTTTTTCAATTAAAAAGATCATTACATAGTTATTTTTACAATTTTAAAAGATACCTGAAACTACTTAAAACAATCTAAATATTTAGCCAAGAACAATTTTTTCTTTATGTCGCGTTCGTGTCAATGATTTAAGTGAATTTGATAATGAATGAATGCAATTAATTTGATGAATTTGTTTATTACTTTTTATCAACTCACTTCAATAATTTGTTATTTTTTTCTGTAAGCCATGTAATTGAACTTCAAACAAAATCAATTATTTATTTATATTTATTTATGAGTTCGTAAAATCATTCATTTTATCTTCTCTTTATTTTCATTTTATTTGTACAAACTTGATTAAATTTATAAAGCTCTTTAAAAAAATTATTGATAAACAATATTATTAAAAAAGAAAAATTCATAATAAACATGATATTTATTGACTGTAAGTAATTGCCTTAAGACTAAAATAAAGTCCGAAAAATTAGTTTGAATACTGCAACTCCCATAAGTTTTTGGGTTCCTTCAAAACACGATCTAAATGGATCTGATTCAGTATATTCCAACGATCAGAAATACAAAACTGAACATAAGTTTTTGTAGATAAGATTTTCGGATCCATTTCAAATTCTCTTAACCGATACGCCATTTCAAAAGCACACTTTGAATTTTATTGATATGTGACTGAATATTCTTTAAGTAGAAACGTTCGTTGAAGAAATCTAACAATTTTTCTTAGAATGCCTTAAAAAACTGCTTAATACAAAGAAAGGTTCTGGGTTTTATGTCAAAAACAAGACATTTTAAGTCGGTTACAGACGGCTGTTTCTTTCAAATGTTATTATTATTTGAATTTAACGTATCCGCTATATCCGTATTTTCCTAAACAAGAGATAAAATATACCTGTTTTGGTGATGATCGATCCAGGGAATCCAATTTAAAAATAAAAATATTTAATTTCCTTTTAAGCATTTTTTTCAAACAGCAAAGCTCCCAGCTAATTTATAACTCTTTGTTAAATAATAATTTTATGTTAGATGAATTTGAAAATGTGAATGCAAAATACATTTGTAGGAAAATACTACCATTTCAGTAAACGACTATTGTTTGTTATATATCTACGTACGTTTGTACTGTTTTTTTCTAACCGACCAAAAAACTTGGAGGCTCTTAATTTCGCTGATCTTTTGGTTACTTTTATTACTTCTAAACATTGCCAAAAAAAATTGATGATTTAACATATTATGTTGTCTCTAGAAGTTCCTTAACTTAGTTTTTTCCTATTTATTATGCTTTTGTAAAAAAATAACAAAAAAGCTTGATTTTTAATTAAGATATAAGTTTACAATAACTGAATACTAACAGGAACGTTATTTCAGGATATTTTATTTAAATACGATAGATAATGAAATCAATCGTTTAAAGCAATGCTTCAACATCGAATCTATGTATTGCTTCATTAAAATCAAGTTACCGTCTCAATTTGTCCAATGGAAAAAAGTAAAAGTATATTATAGAAAAGCTGACTTCTAAATTTTTAACTTTTTGCAAGCCGGATGCAACTTTCAGACGCTCTTTACGGCAGCCCTAATCGTAAATCGCAATATGCGCTACGCATTTGCAAAAGTTTGAAACTTGCACCCAAACGGGGGACCCGATTTTCTTTCCAAGTTTTGTAGGCAAATATCTAAGTGGTTCATAGCATATGTTTGATGGAAATCTTACAGGACGTAATGAAAACAATATGAACAGATTAAATTGGGGGAAAGCTTTGGAAGAATAATATCCAAAAATGTATTTTTACTTGAATTTCGCTGTTTACTACTTGTTAAAAAGTATTTCATGTATATTTATTTGTCTCTTATTCTGTACTTGTACATTGTGTCGGTAAATTCGGGAATGTTGTAAATTCACGAAACTCGTAAAGTGCATCACACAATAATTATTTACGTCTGGGTGTGCATACAAATTTATATGTAAATTTGTATGTTATCACCAATTGTGGAACGCACATGCATTTTGTTGTTGGCTAGTCTGTATACGAGCTTTCTGAAATTTTGTATAAAAAATTTTTTCTTTGGTTATTATAAATTGATTACTGATAATTCGTTCATTGGTTGTCAACGGTCATTACGTTGCTAACAACTGTAGTTAAATTCACTAACCACTTCACGAAAAAATTTCGGAATCGTTTTCAGTATAGGGAGTAATTTTAGGCGGTATTCGTTATTACTATAAACATTACCTTATAAATTATAAGAAACATTACCTTGTCAATCAAGCCTCTACCGATAACAATTCCGAATTTATGCTATATTATAATGCAAGCTCTACACTATATTGCTTCTTTATGCATTTATATGACCTCCGCTGCCAATGAAATGGAATTAAAGCTGAAAATAAGCCGTCTATCTTGGTGAGGTCTATTTATCGGTCGTTGCGTACTTTGTACTGCACATCAGGGTGTCTTAGTGATTGGAAATAATTGAAATTGTTCAATTGATAGAAAAAAAGACAAAAAATTCAAAACAAAAGAGAGCCTGATGCGCAGTACAAAGTACGCAACGAGACTCACCCAGTTAGATGTCTTTTTTCCTGCTACCCTAGTACCTAGTCTTACGTCCTAAATAGTATGTGTTCTTGTACAGAAGTTTTTGAAACGTAACAATTGTTTTCATGGTTGTTTCAATACGTGATTTTAGACGATTCACAGACTAACAAATTTCAACCTTTACCTTTATCGGCGTATATTTATCCCCACATGAAGTGTATTACGTGTTTATATATTATATTAAATATACGTTAGTTTTATATGCTGTAGAAAAGCTTGAAACAAATGAAGTGGTGTGTTGCGCGGGCAACAGCGCAACCGGTCTCTTGTGTCATTGCTAGTTTGCTGATAATAAATACATACATAATATTTGCACAGCATTTTATAATATATACGGTTTCGTTGCCTAGGTAATATAAATGCAGAGTGTAATATATGGTCGACATTGCTGCGAATAACATTACAATAAAAACTCGAAAATTATTCTGAAAAAATTTAATTAATTCTGCTTACTTCTATACACTGATTTGAAAGACTTTTTGTTTTTTATAAATATCACAAATTGTATACACAACTGTCAAAAGATTACAAAATTTTTTTCGAAAATTGCAGTTCATTTTTCAACCGCTTCGATCGTTGAAAACTTCCGGTCGTTTCTGTTTACCTACTTATTGTGGTTGATGAATGATTTTTTTTTAAATTCTTCTAAACGGATGGACCGATTTTGATGAAATTTTTTGTGTGTGATCAAGTTAATACGAGGATGGTTTAGATTTGGTCCACTACAAAATGTTTTTGAGGATTCAACACCAAAATATTAAAACCCATGAAATAAATGGTGGAAACGCATGTAAATTATATCTAACTTTACATCATACTATTCAAATGTATTTATTTGCGCTCCCACCATATTTATGTAGAATTGCGAACAGCTATTTGAATAACTTCGTGATATTATTTTTTATTATTATTAGGTATTGTGCATAGGTATTAATTAAAACTATATGCGAGCGCAGTGAGCTTCACTGTCGAAGGCTCCAGCCAGGCCAAAGATCAGTTATTCCATAGTTTGAAGTTTTCACTTCCATCGAAAGTTCCTATTAATGACTATCTTTTTTTCAATTATTTATTTTAGTTTAGACTTTTGTGCTCCAGCGCTAAAAAAACCCTCTTATTATACTATAGAAAAACTTGGAAGCCAAACTATTTTTCCTAATTAAATTTAGACATATAACTTATATATATTTTTTAATCCTTTTTTAGTTTCCTTTATTTTGATACCATACTCGATAGGTTTTTTTAATAACCTATTACAATAACGCTCTAAAAATCCGCTATTTTGTTTCGTTTTTTCAAACACCTATCAAAGAACACTTTTGGTTTCGAGACAAATATAACGATTCCTTAAATATTGAAATCTATTGACCCGTTTGGAAGATACGGGTAATAAAGAAATTTGCAAAAAATTATACATACATACAAGATACCCGCGAAAAACATAACCACTTGACAATCGGGTAAAAAGATGCTAAATTCGATATATAAAACTTACGGATCAATTCTTTATTCAAGTTTTTAGAAATAATACATATATTTACTAGTGATTCTACTTTATCGAGCTTATTTTTCAACATACGTACTCTCATACTTATTGTTTTTTGTTCTAACTAATAGTCAATCATGTTCAATACAGCCTTTAAAAAGAACACAAATTTATTATTTTCTTGAATCTATTGGGGAAGTCTATTGAGAAAAATTGACATAAAACAGCTGAGCCTTATAGTGAATAGTCTTTTGAAAAAAATTACTACACAAAATTACGATAATCTTTAAATAAATGTATTTTTAATGATTTTTTAACCACACACGAAAGTCACGTTATAATATAATTGATTCGTTTAAACGATATTTGACGCTTAATATGATGCACATTAAAAAAAACTGTAGATAAGGTTTTTAAATTTTCTTTTAGAAAATTATACTGAACATACGACTTTAACACAGGATCGTAAAAGTACTGTTTCTAAGTATTGTATCAAAAGTATTTTTTAGTTAAACTTTTTTATTGAAACTGATTTCGATGAATAAAATTGGAAATTTTTATTTGATAATTTATGGTTTATAAGGATAAACCATTATTATATAGAAAATTTTTTGTGGTAGACAATTTAAATTCAAAAATTTCAAGCTTTTACGAAATGCGGGGAAGTTTGAAGTCTGAAAGCATCACGTACTACGCTGAATCTACAATGTATTGTTAATAAACTTATTTTCATGTGAGCTTTTACCCACCCTATAAAACACCGTCAACATACCCCTAATACCATATTTTAGCAAAATGGCATTTAAAGCACAAACGCAAACATATGACCCATAGGGGGAATAACATATTTTACCGAATTTATTAAAGAAGCAAAGTTTTATTAAACTATTCTTCACAGTTAAATATTTTTAATAATATATTTTAGCTTATTTTTAATAAGCTTCCAAAACATTTAACTAATTTTAAACTCCACTACTCTGAAGTTAACAGCAAATTCAAAGTGTCGACAAATTCTTGAGTAAAATTTTTTGTTTTGCAAACTTATATCTGGCGCAATATTCATGCGACGCGAAAATTTCGACAACCACAACTTTAGGAATGCTAAAAAATTGGCAACCAAAAAATTTAGCTACATTCTCATTTGCCCATCTCTATCTCCTATAAATAATATACGTTAAAAGTCTTTATTGAGTACTATCGACATTTTACAGAGCTATTAAACATTAATTTTGGGCAATAATTTGCAACGTGCTTGATTTTAACATTATATTAACGCTATTAAATGTATATATCAACCATAAAATGGTCCCAATAAGATGTTCGTTACTACAATAACTAATTCTATTAAAATTTATTAGTTTTTTAGATGGTAGTGTCGGAGACATAAATGGTCCTGATCTTTTACCCGACTATTAACAAAGAACAAAGTTATAGCAGCGCATACCAAAAACTATTCTTCATATAAATTTCACATAACAAAACAAACAATATCGATAAAATATTTAGTAGCATTATTTTATGTAACTCATGCCATAAACATGTATACGGTACTCTATACTTCTATATACACCTTTTTTTCTGCACTGCAGCATTGAGTGGCATTTGTTATTATACTCAGTATTCAACTACACTACTTATATTCTTAGTGAAGATGAAACTTGTTAAAAACATCAAAGCTCTTTCATTAAATAAATATGAAAAAACTACCGAAGGATATGCACTGTGTTAAGGTTTTACCTAAAATATATTATATATAGAAGGAAAACCAAATTGGATTGTTTCCCATTTTTAACCCCTAAAATTAAAAAAAGGGGTGTTATAAGATTGACCGCTATGTGTTTGTCTCTGTGTGTTTGTCTGTCTGTGGCATCGCAGCGCCTAAACAGATGAACCGATTTTAATTTTTTTGGTTTCATTTGAAAGGTAATTTAACGGAAAGTGTTCTTCGCTATGTTTTCAGTGCGAGCTTAGTAAGTATCCTGTCGCCTTAGAAGTCGTCAGGAAGAAGATATTGGGAAATAAAAGTATATTAATTTACATTATCTACTTAAAGACATCTTAGCAAATTTTGGTGTAATTGTAATGTATTCCATTCACGAAATCTTCGATAATCGCTCCTTTAGGAACTTATAATAGCATATTAAGATTTGGATAACGAAAAAAAAGTAATAATAATCACTCCTTCACAAAGCAAAAAAGGCAGCATATGAAACCGTGCCTAGGGCTGCATCAAGCCTTAATCCGCCACTGTTCCTCACCACTTTTTGATATTTTTTGATTTATCTGTCTTTTTTAATAATCAATACAGTTGAATTAGCACGAGTTGACCTTGTTTTTGTAACTCGTATTACAATGCGCTGACAGTTCTATTTTAGTGCTATCAAGAGATAGTATTTCCATTGTTTTATTTATAAAAAAAAAGGTTAAAAATTATAAAAGTATAAATTTTAATCCCAGGTACAACACTCTATTTTCAAACTGGACCGACTTAATATTAAATGTTAAATCCCAACATATAACAAAAAATATTTATTATTTTATGGTTAGAATGCGGTCAGAGAATATTTAGTAAAATGATATCCATATATTATGTTTTTCCAACATCTTTAAGGTTTATACTCTTTGTAGATGGATACACACACATACTTAAACTTCTTAAGTGAAGGAGCAGCCGTTGCTCAAGATGGTTTTATAGAATCATCAACAATGTCGACATTGTATATTATATTATATAACGTACATATGTTTTAAACATATAAAATAAAATATGATCATTCTAAAATATAGGTTTAGGGTATGATAGATGTCTTTTTATCAAATAATATACAAATTAATATTAAAAAATGATTCTTTAGTCCTTCGCGTTCCTAATCTTCTTCAACTTCAACTCATAAAACATATAAAAAATACGTAAAAGTAAAAATAATAAAGTATATACTTAAATATTATTCGCAATATGGATCGTACCTTTTCCCTCCGTGCATAGTTTCTTTTGCTGCCCGCACGATATTTATCTAATTACTACTCCAGAATGCCAAAATTACCACGATAATTTACAATAAGCATTTATTTAACCGTCAAATATGTTGCAAATAAGCACTAGTATAATCTGCTTCAATCTTTGTATCGAATAGGGGTTCGGACTAAATGTTTTTTTTTCACTTTTCATAATAAAAAGTGAAGTTGGTTTTTAAAAATCTTTACTAGTATGCAAGATATGAAAGTTTAAAATTCCTAATTAAACAAAGAAGAAAATACCCACTAGTAACGGCATACGTGGGTATCGCCATAGAGATTACATAGAAAACTTTGTTTTGCTAAAAGGAGATAGACAACCTTTGAATGCAATCTTTGATTGCTTATAACTTCTCCATTTTTTAATCAATTTTAATTTCATTTTCAAATTTTGTCATGGTATCAAGTCTAGTTTTACATTTTTATGGGTAATATGGCCAATTTGACATCAGGATTATCCCCTTTTGACAAACACCAAGCAAACAATAATTATTTACGTTCGTTTCGAGGATCTGAGGGATTTTGCTTATTTATATTATAAGCTATTTCAGTACACAAAAATTAAAATTTCTAATGTAACCTGATTTTCAGATCACTTACTTTAATACATAGAGGTTAGAAGAAGTGGAAAAAAGTATTTTTTTAATTCACTTGTGTTCCTCTTATTGCAATTGGCTATAAATGGTATGGTATCGTGATAAAATACCTTGGAATTGAATTTTACTTCAGTGAGCTTGGAAAAAATTTATCTTTTATATATACCTATGTGTAAAACGAAACAAAACTTTATGTTTTTTTTAAAAAATGGTTTGTAAGCATAAGCCCATCAAAAGAATATAAAATTATTTTTCCAAGAAAACTATTTATGAATAATGAAATTTAATATATTTTAATACGGAAGAACTTATCTGTATGTTTTCGTAAAAGCTTCAATAAAATGCTTTCAGAGTAAAATTAAAAAACAATTTTAAGAAAGTACAAGGTAACATAATCGTGACGTAGTCTAATTTTCTAAATTAAACGCTTCTTGCGAAAATAAGCTGAAAAATTTACAGAAATAAATAGTTGATAACATTTTATACGAAAGAACGTATTCGTATTTCTAAAAGCTTCCAATGAAAATTTCAAAAAACAATTCTTAGAAAGTACATGATAACATAATCATAAGTTCCAAGTAAGAACTAATTAAGTAAATTCTAAGTAAAATAATAGGAAATAGTGAGTCAACTTATGTAAATTAAATCCTCAATAACAGCTCGCGAGGAGTGTAATGCGAATAGACATGACGACGTAAAAATATGATGTATAAAATTATAAAAAGACAAATTAATAACTTCATATTTCATTTTATAGCATAAACTGTTTATGTAAGAATAAACGTATACACTTTGTTATATAACATTTCAATAGTATAGTTAAAGTAGAAAAAATCAATTAAGTTGAACAATATCGGATTCAATGAAATGTTGTTCCTAAAGTGCGAATTCGACAATGATTACAAATTTTACCCATTAGGGGTATATACGCAGTGTGTCGCATTTAAAAAATGAGATCCATCACAAATTCTCTTAATAAATGTGACCCATCACAAATGAATAAATAAGTTAGACTTTTAATATTTTGTCTAGCGTCGAAGATAGTTAGAGATATCGAAAAAAACTTTTAGAAAAAGTTGTTTTTTTTATAATCATATATCAATTTTTATGGTAAAATAAACATTTTCAATTTTGTTATTATTTCTTTACTCAAAATTATCATAAATTTATTTCTTAATTTTAAAACTAGTATGCTATACAATGTAAAAAATGGACAGATTCAGAATTTAATACTGTTATGTATTCAAATATTTCACTAAACTAGTAATAATAATGAGTAATATTAAAAATGCGAATTTGGTCATGAAAATCGGTATACAGGTATAAAAAATATTCTAAGCAACTTTTTCTAATAATTTTTTTCGATATCTCTAACAAGCTCTGACGCTAGACAAAATTTTCAGAATCGGCCCTATCGGTCAATTAACACTAACGCATTTCGACTGTGGAACGCTGCGAATGGCCAAATTCGTTCATTGCGCATTACATGTATTCTAAATGATTATCAGAAAATAAAATTGGTTGTGCAATAAACCTATAGTTCGCACTTAAACTAGAACATCGAACAGGGTTTATGCTCATAAAATTTTTATGGTGAGTAAACTCAATTCAACAAATATTTATATAAAAACATTATTTTAATTTTCGTTTTATTGTTTTGATTTGGAATAAGTCATTAACTTCCCGTATTCGCACCGTCTGTGAGTTTTATTGGAGGCGTTTCCATGGTAACGATACACTAATTTAATTTGTTTGTTTATCTTTTTACTTACATGACGTAAAAAAACAAACAACCTTGTGCGTAATCAACACTGTCTATACATGGTATTTCAACAATTAACTCAATCAATTATTCGTTTTCACTTGTTTATAATATTTTTTAATCCAAAAATTAATATTAACTTTTCAAATAATTCAAGTAAAATATTTTTTGAACATACCTACTCAAGAATCGTTAGCCTTTATAAGCATTCTGTATAAATCAATAGTAATAATAACAATTTATTCAGAATATTTATGCTCACATTAATTTTAAAATATTAAGGAAATATCACACGTTCTACAAAAGAATGGGACATTTATTTATGATATAATATGTAAATATATTACCCAGAAAGTTTGAAATCGGTAACAATACTCTTAGGCATTGTTACGAATAACAATTGAAATAAATTTAAAACGTAACACTCCGGAAATTGTTTTAATAATTTATCATTTTGATATTTTGTGGTTGTATCATCCTTCTTCTGAGAGGTTTAAAAACCTATTTGAACCTATATTCACTCCAAAATGATTAAATTATAAGCGCCCTTCGTCAACATTACTTTAGTTATGAGATTTTATAAAAGTGCCATTAAGATTTTCATCAGAATATGATACTTGTAATTGTTCATTAATTTTTCAAGAATATAATTTCGAAAATAAGGAAACCTGAAGAAGAGCTGTACTGTAGAGCAAGGACAAATTGAGCAAACGTATGGGGATAATTTGAGCAAGGAAGGTAATAAAAAGTAGAGAAAACTTCCATTGAAGTTTTTGCAACACTAGGTAATCGGAAAAAACAGACCCGGTAATTAAGAGTTGGTTACGTTGAGTTTCTCGACTATAAAAGAGTTGGTTGGATCATGAAGGTTGGTTGGGTATATTTTTTTCGCTTTATTTTTTCTGAAATTCAAATAATCGAGCTGCAAAGCTCTTCAGTTCTAAATTCCTCGAAAAGCCTCACAACAAATTTATTTAGAGGAGAGTGGAATAAACATTAACGGCGGGTAATGGCAAACAGTAGAGTTTTGGGGCTTATATCATGAAATTATTTCAAAAAATGAATAAATGCCTTCAACTAAAATTAAAATTTATAACTAACCGTGAAATATGTGAAAAAATATTTTGAATGTTTTAATTACATCATCATGAAAAGTCAAATTATTAATAGAGTGCGTTTGTAAATTCTAAAGTAATTATTTTAATTAATTTCTCGGTTGAGGAACCTTTATATTTCAAGGACATTGGCTGACCACGGACATTAGGTCGATGGTATCAACGTTAACTTAGAAATTATTAAAATATGGAATATTTTACATGAAAAATACAGTTATGGTATGAATAAGAGAAAGTAAATATAAAGCACAACAGTATGAAACAGTAAATATAAAGTCGGCTAAGCGAAAACAAAGCCACTCACCATAGCCTCAGTATTACCTGTAACGAATCTCACAGATTTTAATTTTATGAATTTTTTTATTTTTTTACCCTGTTATATATAAAATATATATCAAGGTGTACTAATTTTAATCCCAAGTTTGTAACGCTTGATTCAAGCAAAATTTTGGTACAGGTGATCATAAAATCATCTAATTAGTCCATTTTCATCTCCCGTCTATTTACACGATAACTCAATATAAAGAAAAAATGAGTTTCAGTTCGTAAATGAACGACATTGGTCAAATCAGTCTTGGGTCTGTAGGGTCTGTTTTGAAAACCGTAAGAGATAGAAAAAAAGTATAAATGAAAAAATTGTTCTTTATAAAAAAATAAACAACTTTTACCTGAAACGTTTTTCCCGTGAGGGAGTAAATTTACCCAAAATTATGGTGTCAATTTCCTTCTAAACTATAAAAAATAGATACTTGAAAATTTGTAGGTAGCTTCAACTAGATGAGTCTTGTGGTTATTAAAAAATCAAAAAAAAATTCTAGATAATTCTTTGAAAAATTTTCAAAACTAGCACGAATGAAGGCCATAAATTTAATGGCATGCATTGATATTCAGCATTCTCTATACAGGGTATTTCAACAAGTAACTCAATCAATTATTTATTTTCACGTGTTTGTTATTTATTTTTGAAGAAAAACTGTTCAACCGTTCGGAAAAAAGAAACCAACTACAAATATTATCGACAAAAAAAAAAAACCAAGAACTCATTTTAGAAAACCCAGACGTAGAAATAAGTTAAATTTTGAGATTTCATTGTAAAAATTTTACAAATTCGACTTAGCAAACTTGATAAACTCGCGTTGAATACAAAATTTTTCCTCGCCCAGAGTATGTTTTATTCTGATTTTGTGGTTTTTTTGGGATATTTTCTTCAGAGATCTTTTACCGAGTGTTTCGGGGTTATTTCAAATTGTGGAAGTGTTAATAACTGCACAATATAACCAGCTGAATACATTTATTTTATATATATTTATGTATTTAAAATTATTTGGACAAGTTTCTCCAAAAATTATACAAAATAACGGAACCGTCAGACGACTTACTGTTGATATATCTTTTAATCAAAGTTAAAACATTGTTTGTAAATAAATGATAAACAACATGGTTGTTTGGAGTTTATTTGCTTGTTTGTTTGTTTTTCTTTTTTTCCCTTTTTTTTTTTTTGATCTTCACATTTAAAAAAAAGAAAATTTATCAGTAGGTAGGTATATAACACACATATAATATTCTACAACATATGCTCTACACGGTGCTTTATTTTAGACTTGGTGACAGTGACACAAAGTTTTGAGCCATTTGTTGTAGTATGGCGACCCACTAATAGATTGAATTGGATATTTCACATGAAATATTTTGTTATATTTTGCACATAATCTAAATATACATATCTAATAAGATTAAAATATAATTTTAATAAATGATTTTTAAACAAATAAATAATATAAATATAATGAAAATCAAGTGACTCGAAATGAGATATACTTGGTCTACCGTCATTGTGCATGTTATTATTACTTATACATTATATATATATATATCCATGGCTATTATTATAGTTATTTACTATACTAGTTGGTTAACAGTATTATTATTAACGTACGCCTGCGAAATTTGCACAAAGAGTGCATAGCATGAGTTGGACAATCGCAGAAGTACGTTAATAATACTTTATTACTGGTATATCGTAAAAAACTTTATCTACACCTCTAAAATGTGAAAATAAACGATAACTATTATTGAAAATTTGAATTGACTTTTGAAAAAATAGAAAATTAAAAAAGTTACGATACTAACTTGTAATTAGTTTACATTTTGACAGTAATTTGGAATGTGGTTATAAAAATGATCCTCTAACAACTTAAAATAAAATATGACCCTTCCTGATTTGATTAAATTTTTTTGAAATGGTCGTTGAAATAAAACACCGTGTTATACAAAGTATACCTTCTGGTGATTCAAAATTTACCTTGTTTCGATGTTGTATATTTTTTAACTTTAACTTAAATTTTTATCATTATATACCAAAACCAACATAGTTTGTTTATTTCTTGTTGCTATACAAGAAAATAAATTACAATTTAACTTTTATTATTAAATAAAAAGTATGTAATGTGTACGAGATAACATAGTTTATAAATGTAATATATTTACAAACTAATTTAAAATTTTCTTTAATGGCTACTCCGAGCAAATTCATATATAATTGGAAAATAATTAATTTAAAATGTTTTTTAGTAGATAAAAACTAAGGATTAAAAATTGACCAAGTGGCTATAGTGGGTAACATAGAAAAATAAGACAAAAAAACAACAGATTCTTAAAAAATCCAAGTGAAGGTTATGGCAGTAATTATATTAAATATTTAAAATAATTAAAAATATGTGTTTTTTTTTAATTAAAAATTTTTATTTTTTTCTTTTTACTCCAGTGGTACACACCTATGTACGAAGAAATATTTAATGATAAACGCATGAAATAATTCCAGAGCACTCGAGGTACTTTGGGCACCAAGTGCCTTGGAGAGCAATTCTGTGTTCAGCGACCCCAAAAACAATCCGGTTACAAGTTAGGAATCATTTTCATCATTATTAATCGAATAATAATGTGAATTTAGTATATTTACGTTCAATTTAAAAAACAATTCTAAAGTGCATATTATTTATGCAAATTGCATATTTTTCATTTCTTATAAATCAATTTAACGAATCGAATTCAGAAAACCACATTCAAATTTTCGAACTTTAGAGCTTCGTTTCCGCGACTATTTTGCAACGTAACAAATCCAAACATACAAATTTGCATATTTATGATATTAAAAGGAGATCAAAAATATAAATAAGTAAATAATTTTTAATAACTGAATACCGAAATGTTCAGGATAAATTATCGTAAAATAATTCACAGAAGCAGTGAAATTGGATTGTAAATAAGGATTTATTTGTAATATAAATAAAAAATCTTTGTAAAATTGTACCGATTTAAATTAAAAAACTGTAAATTATAACAAAAATATAAATAACAATAAATTTAATTAAAAATAAGTAAATAAATTTCAATAAAAATTAATTGTTTATTCTGTTTAATGAATTATTAGTATACGGTCAGAGACTCATGTAAATTATTCTTTTTATTATTTATCAAAACGAAAAAAACTGAAATTTGGCCATATTGTTTCATAATACATGTCAATTGATATATTCCGTCAATTTTCGAACTTAAAAACAAAACAAAATTATCATGGTAATCGGGATAAAAATCTATTCTAATAAATAGATAATTAAATAATAAATAGAAAAATATAGTAGTCTGACATCGAACATAACAGGGAAAGAGTGAAATTTACAAAATTTAAAAAACTGCCGACAAATTTACCCTATACTCCCACTTGAACCATATCTAAGAACACTCTCCATTAAATTATCTTTTTCCTTAGAGCGTTCTCCAAACTGAAACTATTTTGAGGATCATGGGCTATTTTTTACTTGTTCCAGGTACGAAACCCTAAACTCGTATTTGAAACATAGACAAGAACACTCTCTCTATTAAATTACCTTTCAAACAAAACAAAAAAAAAGTAAAATCGGTTCATCCGTTTAGGCACTAATGCCACAGATAAATTCTCAGTCTTGAATAATATTCTTTGAAAATAATTTCTCAGTCTTTTATATTCTTTCAAATAACAACATGCTTAAAAAGAGTAGTATTTTATTAAAACTTGCATTAAATTTTAATTTTTTTTTTAGTATCGCGATTATATGTAACTTTCGACAAACTATTATATGACATATCATTTCACGTTCTTTTTCATAAACTCTAATCTAACATCATCTCACAGAAAACCTTTAATCGTCGACCTACTGCATTAACAAATGCAAACCGGTAAACGTCCTTCAGCTTTTTTTGTATAACGGAAGTGTTTAGTAAAATACCTGATTCGGCCATCCATCTGCAACCCAATATGTGTATCAATGTACAAAAATTTGTTTACAAAAAAATAATACCCATGTGATTTTCTTCAATATTGGGATTTTTTCAATATTTATAAATTTTCTTGCAGACTAAGCATTTAACAAAAAATTTTCAAGAGCAATTATCTGTTTAAATTGACAAAAAAATTAAAAATAAATTAAAATTTTTTTAATATTAAACAAACATTATAATACATAATATATTTGTGTATATTATCAGATATGGTATAGGTCGACCGGTTTATGACTCGGCTGAATATGATATAGAAAAATCAATATATGAAATATGTAAAAGCAATAAAATTATTATATTCATATACATATATAGCGTGTTCTAAAACTACCCTATTATATGAGCAGGGATAGATATATATATATTGCATAAAAGTACCTGTCAAAGTTCCTTAACACTTTTTGAATCTGATTTCATTAACGATTTTTTGCAACAAAATTACGTTTATTATAAAATACAAATTTTATCTAAAAATTAATATTTACCCTCGAATAAAAAGAGAGGTATAGCAAGTTTAATGTGTCTACGTATCTGTGGGTTTGTCTTTGGCAAACGGTTCCGTACCCGGTAACAACTGAAAAACGGGTGATGATCTTCAAACGTCCGAACAGATATTCTTCAAGTTATGTTTCCAAATCACTTTCGATAAAATTACCTTTCAAACCTGATTTTATGTCGGGGGTTTCTTTGAATTTTAAATTTAATATAATTAACTTTAACTATGCATTTAATGTAAATTCATTAAAGAAGGGCGTTTAAACAATATTTAAAAAAAACTGAAAATTTTAAATATAAAAGTTTAAATTAAATTCTTTTAAATAAAATAAAATAAAAAATAAAATCATGAGGTCGAAATAGATAGGTAAATTCTTAAATTATAAGCAATTATATGCCAAAAAATCCCTGAAAATTATAAATTTTCTCAAAATATCAAGTATCTTTGTTAGAATTATTAGCATTTTTCTAAAATACGCCCAGTCAAAAGGTAGTTTTTTGTAGAAAATAAAATTTTTCCCTAAATTAAAAAATACACAAATCAAATTTCATTTTCTACAACTTTCTGTAAATAAAAACTAACTTTGATTAATTTTAGCGAATTCCGATGGAAATGGAGTAAAAAATTTGGAATTTTTTTAATTTAAAAAAGATTTTGTATTTTGGATTGGTTTTAAGCAAAAAATAACTCATTTGATTTCTTCTCTAAATGCTTAGTTTTTAAAATAGAAATTCTTGAAAAATTTCAATATCTGAGGGAATTCGCTTAGCTAACGCAGCTTCTGCGCTACGAATTTTTTTGACTTATGTATTTTCAATTTTTATTAATTCGAGATATTCTCAAGATTGAAAACGGTAATTAACGAAGACCTTTTCTCGCTAATACATTGTGTCTCTAAACTTCAAATGTTTTTTCTTAGAATTTTATTCTCTATTCTGTTCACCTCTTCTTTTGTGGCAATTTTGGGACGCCTGTATATATATATTTCGTAATGAATAATATATTAATGGTACCAAGTAGAAACATGTATTATACATTTATTATTAATATATAAGTTTATGGGCTTCATACATATAACAATGTTCTAACAATTCCATAAGGTATCGTGAATATTTATTTATTTCTAGTGAGAATATTAGTTGATATTAATGGTCCTTCACGACCACCACTGTAAGGTGGTTTAACACTGTTTTTGTTTCGATATACAATGTACATATTTATTTATTACTTAAAATTATAATGTTTTAAGACAATAAAACATAGATTTTATATTAAAACAAGTGAAAACAAACAAATGACTGAGTTAATTGTTGAAATACCATGTATAGACAGTGTTGATTACACTGTCACATTACACATATTTAATACATACATTACTGATAATCCCATATTAATACATAGTATAAAATTTGCATCTAATGTGTGCCCTCCTGAGTAAACAGTGGTGTTTACAAAAAAATGTTTCAGACAAAAGTTGTTTATTTTTCAAAAGTTGATAAGGAACATTTTTTACATTTAAACTTTTGTTCTATCTCTAACGGTTTATAAGATGGGTCCTACAGACCTAAGACTCAAGCCCAAAGGTAGGCGTTTTTTTAGACGTTATAAAAGTGACTTCAATATAAGTGGGTAGTTATCAAGCTGGACGCATAATAAAATAACCGAATCTTGTATTGCCTGATATAAACTATTATTATTAATCTCTGATATGATAATTCAAGTATTATTCACTTTTTCACACGTTATATACATCACACTGTCATATACAGTAGATTTCAATCGTTAATTAAGTATGTATTTATATGAAAAAGGGATGATAATTGATTATATGAAAATAGGGTTATTAAACTGAATTATTTTTAATCAATTTATTTCAAACTCTGCTATTATAAATATTTTACCCCTTTGATGTGTTTACACAATGAATTGATAGAATGGTTAGCTGGTTTTCGTTTGTGTAAGGTTGTAGTAACGTTTTTAACTATTGATTTTTAAAATAACAATAAAAAATAAAAAGATGTCTCGTGGAATACCCGATAGGAACTATATTCCTTTCGTTATAGATAATTTATAATTGAATTTTATTTAATAATTTTTTTTCAAGTTTATGTTGATCGAGTTATGAAAATAGACATTTTATTAATAATAATTGTGTTGATAAAAATATTGAATATTATAAAATGTTTATATTTAAATTATACATGAGCAGTGCATCTAGATATAAAATTATATGCCAAAAGCCATCTATGAACGGTAATCAAAAGTTGCTGTGGATCAGAATCTGAAGTTATTTATCAGAGTATAACTCAAAAAAAATTTATTGATGATCTTCCGCATGAGGAGATCACAAAACCATGACCTCATTGACGATACTTATATTAATATTTCAAGAAAACAAACAATAAAGAAGAGTATGTCGGTTACATACTTTTTTTCCTAGCCTCCATTCGCCAAACGCGCGATATAAAGAACAGTGTTTCAATTTCGTTCAGCAATGTACGAATTTGTAGTACTCCAAGAAGTGTAAATGATGTTTAAAAGCCCTTAGGTTTGTTTTAATCGGGTTATTACTTCCGTTTTAAAAACGGTCATCTGTAATTATTGTAGTAGTAATTATTGTAACTATTTTTAACTTTTCGTTGCGTTTATCGTTTATTTGAGAAAAAATTTTGTATAGAAAGGATTTTATGAAACTATGTAGCCCCCCCAAATAATAATTTAATTTAAATTGCTTTTTATTTAGAAAATATGCGTCGTTGAATGGGTATAGAAATTATGCTCAGCCCTCATAAAATTCAAAATTATTATTTTTCATTAAAATACCTTATTTTTCATAGTACCTATGAATGCTATTTTTCCTTATTTTATAATCAGAATGATCTTTAAACATGATTTTTTGTATATGGCCAATCGGATGCTCGTAGATTAAAGTTCCTTTTTATGCTTGGGAAATATCTCATCATTCTTAGAAAGGTTTTATTGAAAATTAAGCTTTATAAAAAGAGACATCACCTGTACATGTATTGTTTGTAAGATTTAAACAAACTTAATTAGCTTTAAGTGTATTAAAAGTTTTTAGTCATATTATTTTTCCTAAAAATAAAGACTTATATACTGTATCGAAGGTCAGCGGAGAGAGATGGGACTGTGTTTTAAATCCGTTTCATGACCCTTAAAACAGGATTTATATGGTTCAAATGAGCTGATCGGGTGGTCTCACGGGAAAAACCGCTTTCAGCAAATCGGCATATGGATTGGATTGGCTTCAAAGATATGCTTCTTCGAATACCCAGACTCATTTTTCTACCATAAAATGATATGTTGCAGTTTTTAAGAGACACTTCCACAGCTCCACAGCCCCTTCCAGCAGAGTTAGTGGATGAAAATCGGTAGATAAAATAAGCTAGTGTGTGTAAGGAGGTGTGTTTTGAGGGTATCAACTTCCCAACTTCCCTTCCTCCATTCTTATGCTACAAAATCGTGTTTTTTAGAGACTTTGTACACTTCACAGCCCCTACAAACTGAGCAAGAGCGTTAAAAATTGGTATAAAAGTTGATTTTGTGTCAAGGATATTTCTTCAAGCTTTCCTTTCCTCTTTTTCTTTTTTTATGTCGCAATTTCTACATTAAATAGAATAAATATTATAAAAAATGAAAATCCGACTGCGTTGAATAAAATCTGAAAAGAAAGAAACAAGCCCAATAGTTTACATAGCGACTTTAACAGTCGGGCCCATTATTAGGAGGATTTGAGCCGGTCTAGATTTCGATGGGCCCCGACTGTTACAGTCACTATGTAAACTGTTGGACTTGTTTCTTTCTTTTCAGATTTTATTTAACGGAGTCGGGGTTCCAATAAAAAAAAGCATCTTATATTAAGAAACATTAAATGAAGAATAAATATGACTTTAGAGGTGGAACTCTGCTGCTCACGAGTTTTTTTTTTAGTATCTAATCGATTTAAATAGGAAGTTTAGAGGGATATAAGGATATAATAAGAGTATTAGTTTAGTAACTTTATATAATCATAATATTGATTGGAATGGATAGAACTAAACAATATTATGTATTTATAGAAATTAGTATTAAGATAATTAATAAAAATCAATTGTTAGTCTTAGTTAGATTATTAATACCAGATTATTCAATAACATATACAGGGGAACTAATCGTTGATTTGAGACAATTGGTGATCGCAACGGTCATTCGATAATTGACTCTCGCTATGTTTTATCATCCTACAATCTTTACGCCAACATCTAGTCATCAAGATAATTTATTTCAAAGATAATTCAATTTATCTTGACTCTGTTAAAAACAAGTTTAACTCGAAGAATGACTAGATGTTTCAATCATAGTATCAAAAAACCCACAGACTTATGCTAAAGCTATTCTCGTCAGAGAAATGGGCAATGTATTTAACGCTTAGGTATTTCAATCACATGCTTAACACAAAGGCAAGAAAACCAACAGACCAATAACAAGCTCACCCTATTAGTGGCTCTAATGAATCAATACCGGAATTTTTTTAATTGAATCACCATTACACTTCATGTCATCTAGTTAAATTGTTACTTCTAACGAATTTCTTGATATACCAGCAACGCATCTCAAGCTTAAAAGAAAACCCCTTAAGAAAACAGAGAAAAACGTATTCCATGAGCCATTCTAATCTTTCATCTTTTTACACTGTGAGAAAGAAATTACTGGATTGAAGTTAAACTGGTTGTTGATATTCTTATAACAAGCAAATATTCCCCCAGTCAACAATTATTATAGTTAGAACTATTTTCCCTATCGCATGTTATCGTCCGGATTTGTTTGCTGGTTGGGAGGTAGCACCAAAAAAGAGTGCAACAAAAACTGACATGTAAGTTACATAGGACTAAAAGTTTCAATCTATTCCGCTAGCCATGAATTTTGAAACAAAAATATTTTTAAATGTCAATTTGTATTTTTTGTCAAAAATGTTTTATCATTTAAAAAAATTGAGTTGTGAAAGTAATCAGGAGTTAAAGCTAACAGACATAATTTAAAGTAAGTACAATGGAATTTTTGTGTTATGTCATAATAAATATCCTGATCAAACCAAACGTAATGTACGCACAAATTGGGTTGACTACTAAATTAGAAGTGTTAAGTCTTTTTTAAACTAATACTACAATTAATTCATATAGTAAAAACTAAAAGTAGCTATAAAATTAAATTCTTTAAAGAATCAAACACAAGTATTGACTTAAAAAATGAATACCATAAATTTTCGGAAAAATATCTTTTAAATAAAAAAAGTAAGCCCTTAATTTATAATGTACCAAGGTAAGAAAGGAATATAGTTCCTACCGGAAAATTTTTTAATTTAACTTTGTCATTCTTGTGTTTATTTGAATTTGACAAGGACTTGCCAATTGAAATTTCTAAAATTAAAAAATCTCAGAACTTGTTTATAGAAAACACAAAAATACCCTGTATGTATTTTGTATATAAGAAAGGCTATTTATATTGAAGATATACCCCCGTTTATTGTAATTTACAATTCTATAGGAGATTGTTTATGAAACTTTATCGTCCATTGATGAAGAGTATACCTACTGATCGAACACTGAACAAGTTTTCTCTTATTATATTCTAGAAAACAATGTGGAGGTTTTTATTGAATAACATGTTTATAGACTAGAACTAGATGATATAAAGTTCTAAGTATTATTATGTTTTGACGTAAATAGGTGAGTTTCTGTTTTGTTTGTGTAATGTTTGCTTAGAACACAAAAAAAAATTCCAGGAAAAAATTACATTTTTTTCTTCAAAAAACAATTCTTTTCAATATTTCACACTTAACATACCAGTCTTGAACCCAACATGTTTAATCCAATCCACAATGCATTTAAACTATTTTATGGTGCATGTTAAAAGTAAGTAAATGTCAACACAATTGACACAACTCTCAAAACGGTTGAAAAGAACCTAAATTAATGCCTTTTTAGAGCGCCTTCAAATATCCTGCAATTCCTTTTACGTATTACGAGAAAAAATGTCATTCAAATACATTTGACAATCCCAAGTTAATCCTTGAAATTTTGAAAGGGTCTCATTAAGAGACCACGTTCATGAAATATTACACCTCCACTATAAGAAGCAGTAAGTTTAACATCGTTTATAGAACACGTCCAAAATTATTCGAGACATTATCCTTAAATTAAATATTTAAAAGTTGATTACCAAAGCGTGCAAAAATTTTCTAATCGAGCAAAATTATACAACATCCTACTTAGAACTCTATAAAATTATTGGAACGTATGGCACCTATTTGGGCAAAACTTTGTACAAAGTGTTATTCAACAACTAGATGGTGTTAATAAACGAATTTAAGCTCGAACGGGTTTAAACTATTTATAGATATATTTGCAGAAATACCTTTTATGTTCATTAGTAATTTACGAGATTTATAAAACTTATTAAAAAATATAATATCGATATTAAATTTTAGTAGAAATATAAAATAGATATAATATTTTAGTAGATAAAAAGATACACGGGATTAGATAGACTTTACATAAGAAAATTATAAGAAACTTACAAGCTCAGAATGGTTTTACCTCGCTACTTTTATTTTTAAAGCATTCTGTAAAGCAGCTTGTTTTATGAATGGAATCGTAGTGTGTGTAAGTTATATGTGTATGTGTTGCATGAATGTATTTATGTATGTATGTTTACTGATTTTAATACGAAGTTCTTTTCAAATATTGATTGAAATATAGAGGTTGTTTTACTTAAACCCATCTGTAACACCTGATCTGATCGAGAGTGAGAAGTAGAAGAGTCTCGTTTTATTCCGATATTATTGAAAGTGTTTAAAGTCGATATGTATATATTTTTGAGTTTATTTTATACTAGTATTATATACCTTGCTAAAACTGGGAAATGTTTGATTATTCCATTACCATTACAACATTTTAAATATTGTATGAAAAATACGTAATAGTCAAATAGAAAATGGATCTTCGATTCATGCAAGCTATAAAAATATAATTCTTTATCAATTTCCGTAAATGTGTTTCTTGCGATTTAGCGGTGAAGTGCATAAATTAAACGTATGTTTTGCAGAAATATTTTTATCTAATCTCTGTGAATAAAAAAAGCGACCTTAAATAAAATAAAATAAAAAAAATTGATACCACAAATGAGAATCAAAGGTAACTTTGCCTGAATTAATTTTGTTTGTATATTTTATCAGATTTTATTCGCTCCAGAATACTGAGCTGATTTCTACTGATTTAAATATTAAATGGAAAGGAGAATTCACGCACAGGAAAATGAAGTTGGTCCAAAAAGTTTTAGAAATACGCAAAATATGTTTAAAACTCCTAATTAGACAAAAAGGGAGATATAATAAAAGTGACTTAATTTCTTTGAAACGGCATAGTAACTTAGCTTCGTTTGCGAGGTAGAAACGGACACTTATCTTTGAATTTTTATAACTCCTTCTTTTTTTTAATAAATTTATAAACTAGTATCTGAGTTACCTTTGATTCATTTTTTAAGACGTTCATTTTGTTTCTGGTCCAAGAGGTCACTGCAAAATTTCCAGAATATCTCTTATATAGATGAAAACCTTCAGAAATTATAGTATTCATGATTTTAAAGAATATGTTCCATGATAGCCTGGATTCCGCATGACCCAAGAGAGGGGCAAACACTTTTTGTTGCAAAATTTACACACTTACTTGGTACATATGTTACAGCAATCAAATATATGTCAAATTGTAGAATTCAAAATATAATTCAAGGAAAGAAATGATTGCCTGGAAAAAAATTACCTAAGTTGAGGCAATCAGGGATTTCAATGATGAAGAAGCACTGAATTCGCGTGACATTAAACCATCGAAACTAAACGCAAAAATTTCGGTCCGAGTTTAACCTACTTAGTGGGTCAGTGGATCGTTGCTAGGCTGCCATACATCAATGTAACAGATACCCTGGAAATTTTGCAGTAGCCTCTTGGACCATTCATTTTTCGGGTTAAAATTTGACTTTAACCAAGAGTTTCGTATTGGGCACACTATATATTTAATTTTGTAGAAGAAATATTAGCTACCGGGCACTATTGGGATTGAGATTAGTTACATTATCGTGTATGCATTGGCCACAGTTGTGTACGAGTTATGCTCGCTAAATATTGTATGTACATCCGAAGAGCGTATGTATATATGTATGAAGGTGAATAGAGAGAAGGCATCTCACGAATATGACTAGTGGGCGCTATACCGAGAGAATATTATCAGCTGTGTTACCAACAAGGCCGAGTGGTTATCGATCCGCACAAAGCTCGTCCGTTAGTCCACCGTATCATACATACATTAACACACGTTCATTCAACAGTAGTAGTAGCTTATGTATGTATTGTGTTTTGTTCCTGAAAATAAAATCAAACCATTTTGTTTTATAATGCAATTTTGACAACACGAACGCTATGAATGTTTTACGTCTATGTACAAACTACATCGTAGAACGTGTTTATCAAACGGCTATTTTCAACGTCTTAAAAAAATCCCTAAAAATTAAGCTCCACAAATTAGTAATGAAAAAATCTTTTTAGCGTGAAAAATAATGATGTACAAGCACCAGAGCGGTTTTGGATAAAAGGCTTGATTTTTTTTAATATGAAGTTGGACTAAGTCTCAATTAATTCTGAAAATTTTAGGGAGGGGGTTGGGGAGGTTCAAAGAGCTCAAAACTTAATTCAAGAAAAGAAGTATTTGAATCGTTAAAAGTTTTCTTGAACCAAACAAATATTTACTTTCAAACCTGCTAAGAACATTTCACTCATTCTTGCACTAGTCCTTTTTTTTTATTGTGTCAAGTGATGGAAAATTAGTGAAAACTTCTCCACAAGATTTCTAAAAGCACACCTCATTTTACAATAATAATTTTTCATAATATTGTTATGATATTTTTAAGAATAATATGCTGATCTAGTTCATCCTTACCTAAAAATCTGCTCGCCTTTTTTATTTAATAAGCATAAAGTGTTTCTTTTATAATGTCAATAAGCTGAATTTTTAAATAAAGCATTTTTTGAAAAATGATTCTCGTAAAAGTAATTTGGTTCAGAAGAGGAGATTTCAAGGTCGTTTAGAAAATTTTTAATTTTCTTTTCTCACCTTTCGTACAGAAAGTATCAACTTTCGTCCGCTATGCAAAACTTAGTTGCCGCTTTCTGCTTCCGGAGGGGAGAAAAAAGTATACACACCACAGGAGCAAGTAAACAATGTCTCAGATCTGATGTTTCTCAGTCAACATGATGTCTAAGATATTCTTTACTCTTGCTCTCTAGATGTGTAATATACTATTATTTTAGAATTTAGATGAGCCTTCTCAGCGCTCAGCGAAGGGGAAAATTTTGGATCTAGAATTTATAAAATAAGAAATAACTTTTTTTATCAACATTTTGTCGTCAGTAAAACTAATACCTACCTAATCATTGTTTTTTCCGTGTTATTATTTTAATTTTTAAGTTATTTTGTGGTAATAAAACTTACTATAAACTGCAACTTGTCTCTAATTCTAGTAGAATCATCTAGGTCGATTACATGCAGGTCGATTCGAAATCATACACGGTTTAGAAAATACGTTCAAATATATGTGTGTTTTTTTTTCATTTTATATTTTAACATCATAAGTAGATTTATTTTTCAAATTCAGCATCCAAAAAAGAAATATTTTGCGCTATCATTAAGCACAATAAAAAACATTTTTTTCATATTATATATCTGCATACAAAGTTACCTATGTAATACTATGACATGATACTTGAATATAAAAAATACGCTATATTTTCTCTTAAATGCATATTTTATAAACACTGATCCAATTTTTATAGTAATGGAAAATAATTATTCGTAATTTTGAATTAATATTTAGTTTTTTTTTTTTTTTTTATTGTACTGTTATTTGGGAAATGATTTGTACACCAACATACCCCCACTTTACAATTTCACCGTTTTCACCAAAACAGTCAACATTTCGCTATAATAATTTATAATATTCTTGTGTGTCATGTTACGTAGACAAGCTCGTACTTGAAACATATCTAAGAACACTCTCTAATAAATAACCTTTTTCCTAAAGTCTCCTCCAACTTTTGGTTGTTTCGGGTACGGAACCCTAAACTCGCATATGAAACATCGCTAAGATCACTCTATATTAAATGACCTTTCAAACGAAACAAAAAAAATCAGAATCGGTTCATCCTTTTGGATGCTACGATGTCATAGACAGACACACAGACATACACCCAGTCAGATCAGACACACAAAGCGGTTAAACTTATAACACCGCATTTTTTGGTTCTGGGGTAAAAACAAACTAGATGAAAACAATTAAGTCATGAAACCAAAATTTTAACAAAAAAAGAAAGAACCGACTTCAAAAAAAAACTATCCTAAAACAAATTAATATGCACTAAAAAGTAAAAACATAATGTAGTTACAATTATTGTTATTTCTGGAGCCGGGGTCAGCCAAGGAAACAACTGGCTTTTGTGATTTTTAGTGAATCTGAAGTAAACTAACTAAATTGTCACTAAAACACAATCATCGAAATCGGTTGGCATCATATTGAGTTATTCGTTCATTTATCGCGCACATATTTAATGCATATTTAAGACCTATATGGTTTTCTCATGGATGCCATTGTTAATACTGGACTAAATTGAAATTGGACCACACGGGAAGCACCAACTTTCAAATTAAACAAGTGATTACAAACAATTGACTGAGTTAATTGTTGAAATACCATGCATAGTCAGTGTTGATTTCTTTATCACATTACACATACAAACATGTGACACATACATAACTGATAATCAAGTATAGTACATATTATAAAATTTCCGCCTAATTGGCGCCCTCACGGGTAAAGAGTGATGTTTACGAAAAAATGTTTCAAACAAAAGTTGTTTAATTTTTGATAAGGAACATTTTTACATTTAAACTTTTGTTCTATCTCTAATGGTTTACAAGATGGGTCCTACGGACCCACGACCCAATTGACCTATGATGCTCATTTACGAACTTGACCTCACTTTTGTGTCAGTACGCTGTAAAAATTTTAGCTCGATATCTTTTTTCGTTTTTGAGTTATCGTGTCCACAGACGGACGGACGGACAACCGGAAATGGACTAATTAGGTGATTTTATGAACACCTATGACAAAATTTTTTCCCTAGCATCATTATTTTTAAGCGTTACAAACTTGGGACTAAACTTAATATACTATGTATATTTCATATATACATGGTATAAAAAGAATCATTAAAATCGGTTCGAATTGAGAACCTTCTCCTTTTTTGATGTCGATTAATAAAATGTAATTGTTAATATCACAGTATCCATGTATTTAAGAATTTGATATTCATTTATTTGCCAACTGTTTACTATTATATATTATGTCAATTTTTTCTTAACATCTAGCTAAATTTGCAAGTGGCCTTCATGTGCATAAAATCATGGATTATGATAGTGTAAATTATAATATTGAAGAAACGAATACTGAGTTAGCAAATTATGGTTCTTGGAGTTTTATGACAGTTGAAGGGCATTCTAGTAACGTGGTTATTCGATTAAATAACACAAAAAATGCCAATAAAACTGATTTAGATGCATATGGTGACGACGGTGATTGTTTATCGGTAGTATTCAATTTATAGAATTTTATCTAATTTTACGTAGATTTCAGCGTAGATAAAAAGCAACTAAAATAATAGAAAACTGATATTTTTAAGAACTTAAACATAAGTTTAATGTTTTAGAGCATATTTATAAATCGTGATGAGATTTTGGGAGAACATAAGAAACAAATCAATATTTTTCTTTTTTGGGAGTGAAAATCATGAAAATTTTGCATTTTGCACTTTTTTCCATACTTGCAGATTAAACAGCTTCCACCACTAAAATTTTTTATCGGGAAAATGTCATTTTATTAGAATGAAGCTTTAGATAACAATTTCATTTAAATAAGCGAAACATTCGTTATAAGATCAAGATCAAATAAGAGACACTGAAGTTCAAAAAGATAAAATAACCTCTTTGTGAAGTCTGTAAAGCATTAAGCATACTCTGTAAAGGAGCTGATTTATGGGAAGATTGATTTTTTTAGGATACAATCGAAATTCCACTCTACACATAATACATCATAACATTCTATTTTACTTCTAAAATGCTTACGTAGTAGGCAACATAGTAATAAAATAATTGTTATTTTTAGTCCACTAGTTCTACATCAGGATTTTCCTTACATCATGACGATACAGAGCCAAGCTCATTGCTTGAAGTAATTGATGATAAAAACAAAGAAATTCATCAATTAAAACGAATAAATTATAATCAAAAACTTCAACTCAATTATTATTTGAAGAAAAGTTTGATTAATGATACAATTGCCACTTTAGGAAGATCAGTAAGTTTTCATAAAATCAATTTTGTTAATTGTATAAAAAACTTTTATTGACTGATAGTTATCCTTAGTATCCGCAACATTGTGAATATTCATGATTTTCTCAACTTGTAATTTTTTTAATCTGAACATTGACGCAGCTTTATTCAAAAAATATGACTCCAATATTTTTTCGAAGTTCGAACGTCATTATAGAAAAGCCCATTGGATCAAGCGAAATGATTGGAACTAAGAAGCTGCAAGTTTGAATTCCTATTTCCAATTCAATAAAGCCTCTTCTAACCAAAATCTCCAGTCTCGGGGAGTATGGTCTTTTGAATTTTTCAATCTAGGAAAATTTGTAAAGATACGTGTATCTAAAGAAATTTACGTATTGCAACTATTGCTGTTAAATTTTAACTTTTTTGCAGTACAGCTTATCAGACCTTATTATTTTAAAACGGGCTCGTCAATAAATCCAAAAAATATTTCAAAATTGTCCGATCAAATTCACTCTGTACATTTTTGGTTGTTATTGCAAACTAACTAATTTAATGATTTTAGATAAATCTAAATGCCCTGGAAGAATATGATGCAATAAATTTTTCTATGGCAAGATTTAACAAAGCAAATAATCGAAAAAGTCGTATACTGAGAGCGTATGAAAAATTAAATTCACTTGATAGTAAAATATCACACTTATTAAAACGACAAGAGAATCTCTTACGTAAAGTGACATTAGATGTACTAAATGCTTCAGCCGAACGCAGTTTGGCTACTGCTAATAATAAGAATAGTAATCACGACAAAGAAAATAAAAATGGCGATGGTGAATTTGTTTCATACGTTTCCCAATTAGATGCATTTAGTAAGCTTTTAGCAACAACTTTATCAGTAAAACGAGAATTAGAACATATAAAAAACTATTCAATGCGAATTATTACTATTGAAGAGGAACGGAATTCTTTAGGTATAGAATTTTAATTTTATACATAATTAGCACATTGTATATGAGCCTTTATATACATTTTTTAATTGTAATTTTATTTTATCAGTGGATTATATTTATCAATTACCTGTTGAACAACGCCTAAATGGTAGTTATTTATTGTCAGTTGAAAGGGAAAAGGCTAAGCTCTGTCTGGAAATGTCAAACATTCGCAATGATCAAAAAATGTTAAAAGAAAAAATAAGCAAATTAAATCACGAAGAAGAGATTTTAAAAGAAACGGCTAAAGAACTTAAAGCACAAAGTATCACATTACCAGCGCCAATAGAAAGCGGTAAGTTGCGTAAAAATATCAAATGCAAAAACGAAATTTTCAAAAAGGATTTTTCAAAAACAAATTTTTAAACAAACAAGACTATTAAAATTTCAATAGCTCCGACTAACGAATTTATATAATGAATGTTAATTAAGTGCTATATCAATATTGATTTACCGTATATTTGCATAAAGGGCTGACAAAAGAAGAAAGAACTAAATTATTGAATCAGATACAAGACTTACAGAATGAAAATCAAATTTTACAAGATAAAATAACATACCAAGATCAAAGTCTACAAGATTATGCAGAAAACGAATCAAAATTAATTGATGCTCAAAGTAAATGTGCTGCACTTGAACATAAAGTGGAAACTTTAACACGCCAAAAACATGATCTAGAAAATGAACTCTTAAATTTATCCAAATTACAAACTGATTACCAAGAGTTATTACATGCAAATGAAGCATTGAAAAAGAAATTCAGCAATCAGAGAATATTGGAAGATGAGGTTAGCTGTTTTTTTTTTTATTCTGGTGCTTATATTAGTTTTAAAATTTGTGTCTTTTTAACTAAAAAAAAAAACCTTATTTTGAATAGTAACAGGCTTGAGTAGACATACGCACTTCAGTCTTCACAGCCGTAACAATATCGTAACATTCAACACAAAATCGTAACATGCAGCAAAAACTGACATTTACCAAGCTTTATGTACCGTGTGTGCAAGCTGTTCATGCGTTGTTCAAATTGCATGTACGTCTGTTTCCGGCTTTGATCTTCCCGCTTGTAAAATTAATGTGATTGCACAAAATGATAATATAAGCATAAAATTGCCTGCACAAAATTTATGAACGTATGGTTTAGACTGCGAACAAAAACTTCATGGGGAGCCACACGGGGAGCAAAATGGCACGCCCTCAGCATTGTGTTTTGTTGTATTCCTTATTTTTAAACTTATTTTATACATAGGTCTGTGAATTAAGACAAAAAGTAAAGAAAATGGACACCATAATTGAAGAAAGAAACAAATTACAATCGCAGATGGAAGAATATCAATCGTTAGTTCACGCTGTAGAAAATAATCCCGAAATAGATAAGAATATAATGAAAAAACCTGATTCTCTTAAAGAATTTTGTAATAAGATATCTAAAATTCAAGGTAAAACTGTCATAAAAGTACTTTTTGGTGATATTTTGGAATTTTACAACACATGTCCAAGAACTTAATTTCGCAAAATCGGATACAATTTTAATAAAAACAAATGTTTAATAGATTTGGAAAGCGATCGAGAAGTAATGAAAGATAAATTTGACAAATTAGCCGGTGCATTACTTCAACAGGATGATCAAATAAAGAATTTATTGAATATATTTGAACGTTTTGGCGATTACAGATTAAATAAGGTGACTAAAAAATTTGTTAAAACTCTGTGAACATATAAAATAAAAATAATTAATCTTACTTCATTTTTTGGTGTTTGTATTTGATTGTTAATTACAGAAACCATCACTTGAGCGAAACAAAGATAAAACTATAATGAATGATATGTATTTTATAAATTTAGCTAAGCAAATAGCGGATAAATTTAATAATTCGCGAATACGTGATATTTTAGTAGACAAGAATGTGGTTAATAAAACAAGAAACAATAATAATGTGGTAGTCGATGTAAACGGAGCTAGTGACGATGAACAAACTATAAAAAAATTAATTGATAACTGTCAAACTTCCAATTCGGCAACACGATTACGTAACTGTTCATCAAATGAAGCCCTACAATCAGTGTTTGGTCCGAATAAAGTTGGGCATACAACGAAAATAATTGAAACAGGTGAATTATTGAGTAAATTAAATTGTCACATTGATTCACTTGAAGAAACAACACGAGGATTTTGTTCAAAAAATGTTATAAAATCGAGTCCAAGTCTTCAAAGTGTTCAAAGCTCAATGTTGAGTATAAAAGATTCTGAAATGGAAAGTCATGATAATTTGGCCCCTCAATCAGAAAACAATCCCGATTCATGTGAAATAACTGATAACACTGAATCACAAATTAATTTATTGGATTTACCATCAAAATATGGTGGCGAATCACTTAATTCTTCGTCAAAATCTAAACTACCAGTGAGAGCTAGTAGTGTTCCACCAATTTTACGAAAGATCCATGGTAAAGATGATTTAACTATTTGTTCTAATAATAAAAAATCGAAGTTTTTAACTAACGTAAATTCAAATAATGTTACGACAGATAATAATTTGTATTCCCAAATGATGGGTGGTTCTTCTTCCAGAAAATTGAAAGATTTATGTACAACTAATCATGGTAATGGCGAATCTAATATGCCAGAAAAATTAAGTAAAACTGAAGAGAAAAAGAAAAAAATTGTACCTGAAGCTGGTGACGATCTATCATCAAACTCATCAAGTGGATTGGTTGTAGATCGATCATTTAAGAATAAGAATACTGATGAGATGGAAAGTGACAAGTTAAAAAAGATTGATGACAATGACAAACAAAATACCAAAAAACTCAATAACTTACATTTCAATATTCAGTTAAACACCAACAAAAAAAAAGTGATTGGTGATTTAAAAGAAATACAAAATCAATTAGAAACATTAGATAATTCCGAAAACGCAGATGATCTTCGAAATAATTTTAAAAAATTTTATAGTAAAATTTTTGGCGAAAATATTGATGGATTAAATTAAAAATTTGATTGTACTAGTTGTTTTGTACATGATTGCCGCTTGTCTTTATTAATTTAGTTTTGCTTTTTTTGTTTTATATTGTACGATATGTTTTGTTACAAATAAATTTAGATAAATGTTTGTATTTTGCGCTAAACACATTTTAATATGTTAAACCGTTTAGCAAGTACGGTGAATGTTCATTTTTTTGCGGTAATTGCTAGTTCAGAATCCCTTAATCAAATAAACACAGTTTTGGGACCTCTTGCGGGACAAAATTTTGAATTATTTTATTTTAGAATTGCGAAACACAGTACCTTATGGAAGAATTCACAATAACAATAACATAAGGTGTTAAGGATCTAACTAAGGTCAAATTTGAATTCTGTAAACGACATTATTCACGAAGAGCTTAAAATTTGATTTTTTGAGTTTGTTAGACACGAATAGTTACCGATTTCATGACGGATATTGCTAGAGGGATTAGAAAGATAAGATTAGCTTTTCGGTAAGAAATTCGTCAGACGTGTCAAGCTGCAAGTAGAGGGTACACATATGATAAATGGTAAAGTGAAAATGTTTTCTTTAGTAGGTTGGGTCATGAATTAGAGGAGTGAAAGATACGAAATCGTAATATGTTCGTCGAAATTATGTTTTGCCCTAGAATGGGAAAGCGTAATCGCAATTATTCTAATACTTTTGGTTTAAGGTTCATAATTTCCTATTTTTTTAGCTTTTCAAGAAAGCTTTAGCTTTTAATTAAAATCCATTAGCCTATAAACTTAATGACCTTCCTGCAAACTTAATTAGACATTCGAGTTTTACTAACTACAGCAAAATTACAATTGGTAGGTATAAGTGATTTAAAGTTAAATCTTAATAACCTTAAGCGAATAATTAAAGATGACAACTAAAATCCCTCTTTCATTGCAAAAAAAGACAATTTAATAGAATTTATTATATCTTTTTTGATCAATAAAAAGTCATAGAAGTGTTTTTTTGATGATTCCGTAAATTCATAATGAGATATAGGATAGAAATATAACTAAAATAAAATAAAAAACAATTTGATTTATCTTTCTATAAATACTTGAATGGCTTCACTTTACTTTCTCTTGTGTTCGTGTAAAGTAATAATAATTATAATACACGTTAGGTATTAGAAACAAGTAAAGCATCATGCAATGCGAATAATAATGAGGGCGAACAAAACGAAATAATATTGAAGAATAGTTACATACATAGTGACGCATTGTGTACCCTCTATTCTTGTTGGTTATCTGTCAATGTTATTGGTTGTAGTTTAGAGCCATAGAATAATATAACCTAACGTTTAGAGCACCCTATCTGTAGTGAAAAAGTTCCACTCTGTAGTATACATTTTTTCCCTTTTTATCTTTTAAATTAAAAAGTTTTTATTTGGTTTAAACCTAAGTGATTTATTTAGTCAAAATTAGCGTTTATATTTCAGTCTGCTAGATTTCTGATGATCTCAGGATTGTTTCTCTTTATTGAGAAACATGAATATATGAAGTTGCAGTTGGATCAAATGTTGTCTTACATGAAATCCATGATTATTTTATTTGGGGATGGGTATATATTTAACCTCTGAATGAGATATGTCCATCATTTCCTGTAGATTGGTCCATCGTTACCTCTCTGTGCATGTTTCGCAATGCAGATACATCGAATTAGCCCCCTCGGAATTATTAAAATTTTTGGAGGCTTGCATCTCGCCTCTCATTCAGATCAAAAGGCCGTATGTTGGTGGGAAATGACTGATAGGACCGCGTCTTTGACTGGTATTAAAACATTATCACAGGCATGCGTTTGTATACTATCATTGAAGTGGACAACCCAGGCATTGTTTTTAAGAAAACATTGACAGTTTTGATGTCGTTCTTTGTTTTTACTTAGATACTATCTTAGATACTAACAAGACACAACAAATGATAGTACCAAAAGGAAAAGAGAAAAAAAATTGAAATAGTATACATTCACTAGGATAGAGCATCATTTATAGAATTCTTTAATATAAACAAAATAATTCGTAGTCTCTGGAGAAAAATTTGTAAAAATTGTAAATTGACAGAAAAAATAAATGATATTTTTTACGATATTTTTCATTAACGCGTAGTTATTAAACTTGTTACAACTGAGTAGAGCTATAAAATTATATTTTACTTTCAAAGTTCCTTCAGGATACTCACATGCTTACTTTTATCATTTTTTTTTACCCTTTATTAAATAATAATAATAATATACAGAGTAAAGTTCATAAACATATCTCGTTTTCTAAATTACAATTCAAAGAAAATGATGTTTGTATATTTTTAGCTTTTAACATGAGTTTATATAACGTTAACTAAATGTTTATAAGTAGTTAGTAATTGAGCTGAAGGCGATACCTAACCGAGGAAAGAATTAGGTAAACGAAAAGTATATGTGTGTATATATGTTATATGGTACATATGTAAGTATGAAGGGTGGCCCATATTGTTGAGACGATCTGTATATTTACAAACATAACGAGGGGCAATGCACTTATATTATTGCATTTTCGCGCGCGTCTCTTTTTCATCAGGAGGGTAAAAACCATTTTGTATGTATGTGTATAAATGGGGAAAGTTTTTTTTTTCTCTCTATGAAATATGCAATAAACAAATAGAATAGTGAGGTTAGTTTTATATATCAAATACTAAGGTCTTTTTACACGGTAACATTCAATTTTTTCTTTCGCAAATACCAAAAAAATATATAAATTTTAGACAAATTTGGTTAATAGATTGATCATCAAACTAATTAAACTAGTCTTCAATTTTAGAACAACCCTCATTAAATTCTCCGAATCCATTTTACAGCTACAATAAGACCGACAGATAGACAAATAGACATTCATTGGTTAAGCTCGGTGTGGTTAAAGAACCTGATTCGCACTGCTGACATATGTTGATCTGAAAGCCTTCAGCACCGTTTAGTCAAAAACCTTTGCATGGATCTGTTATGCAACTAATCTTCTCAGTCTAAGTGTCGATGTTTCCCTTCAAATAATCCTATATAGGCAGACTTTCCTGTTGCGTGTGCAGGATAATGCCTCTCGACATCTCATCACTAAACCTTATTTTACCTCCTTTGGCGCTATATATTTAATTCCAACTTGGCTATCTTAGTAAATTAGAACATCCTGAGTCCGCACTCTGTACTTATGATTCTGGCTTCTCTATTTGCATAGATTTAGAGTTGACAATAAGCTGCATCAATACGGTAGTTGTCTGATGTTGAATTTGTCATATTTTGCATAAAAATGTAAAACTAGACTTGATACCATGACAAAATTTGAAAATGAAATTAAAATTAATTAAAAAATTAAGAAGTAATGAGCATTCAAAGATTGATTGCCCATCTCCTTTTAGCAAAACAAAGCTTTATATGTTCCTTTATGATGACTAAGCTACATCTTCCTCTATATTTGATTAGTAATATTAAACGTTCATATTTTGCGTAATTCTAGAGATTTTCACAAACCAACTTCACTTTTCAGCCCGTGCAAAAAAAATTTCAATCAACAAGCGTATTCTTTAGCTTATGACATGGCTATGCCTTTAAAACAACTATAAGGCGCATTTTTTTTATATACATGTTAGCATGTAACTATGCACTTCTAAAATACTACCAACAATTTTGCTGACTGATTGTAAAGCTAGGTGTAACTACAGAGAGAAACATTGACAACATATTTGTGGTCCAATGCGTCGAATTACACACGGTATAAATAATTTAAACTTATATTGAACTGAACATCCCAAACAAAATCTCATCTGTCTCTCTCATCCATATTTTCAACTGAAATATTTTGTTGTAATCATACAAAGCATTTGTGGTATTTTAAATATGTTTTGTATGTATGTTTTGTTTAAATCGATCTCTACAAACACACCACACATTATTACATGAATAATTACATCATGACTCAGTTTCTTGGGGGTGTGACGACGATTTGTTTGAACATTTGTCACATCTTTAAAAATTGTTTTTAAATGTTTATACATTGTATATGGTGAAATGGTGATAAGATACTGATAAAAACAAAAAATTACCTAAGTAAGGGGATACGAAGTGTAAACGTTTTTTACAAATCAATGGCAAGGACAGATGAGATAATCAACTCTATAAGCAGTAGGATGAGTTCATTTTCTCAGTGTGAAAAGCTGTTATAGAAAAATAAATTAAATTTTTCGATTTGGTATTGAAGTTTTTAGCAAAATCTACTAACACATTAGCAACTACTAACATTTCTGTTTTCAAGAAAATTATGCACATAAAAAAGACAAAAAATGTGAACCCTGCCTTTTCCCTCAGTCTAAGTGCCTAAAAAATTCCATAAAATTGTCTAAAAAAATATATATATATAAAAATGTTTTTCACATGTTTAATAGATATGGTGGGAGCGCAAATAAATGTATGGTACATAATTAGAATGAATATCCTGCATAACTGATTTGCATTTCCACCATTAAAAGAATTTATGGATGCGTAATTGGCCTTTTTATTTTCTAGTGTCAGATATAAAAAGCTGCGAAACAAATTTTTAGATCCACCAACTTTTGCCAATTAGAAAAAAAAAAACCTCTCAGAATTGTGATTTCGAGAACGAGTGGTTTGTTCGATTTTTTTGTATTACCAAAATTTCACCATGAGCTTGCGTCACCTCAAAAATGCCAGTCTGAGTTATGGATTTTTCTTCTTTCATTTTTAACCCTATGGAACGGCCACCACCAAAGCTAAAATGGGCATGCTCAATTAAGAGGCATTGTTATCAGAATCTAAACACGATATATAGTCTCAACTTTTAGTCTAAATATTAGAAGGTATTATAGAGTGGTTCATAATATAACATACTCTCCGGGTCTTTTTTGACATTGAACATGGCACGTTAATTATATCTGGTCATCTAGCAACTTTTCTAATTTTTACAACAATGTATACGTCTAAATGACTACACTATCAACATCTTTTTCAACTTTCTGGATCCCTCTGGATTTTTATTCTTGAATCCAATTTCATAATTAATTAATTGTATGCGTAATAGAAAATGAAAAGTTTTATATGAATTAAAAGTTTTCTAAAGGTTCCAGATATTAAGATCGTTTTCTATATTATACTTTCCCCTATAATTAATTTAGTTTACAAAGCTTTTAAAATTTTTCTTTTAAATATTCAAACTTTTTTTTTTATTCAACAATTGAATTAATTACAAATAAAATTTTCCTCTTTTTCAGGTGGTCACACAAAAAGAAGTGATTTATGAGTGCTTAAAAATAGTAAATGAAAATAAATGCGTTTAAAAGAGAAATTAAAACGCCCAACGATGAATATTGTAAAATTTATGGCGGTACAAGTGGAGGATGGCGCTATTAATGCGCCGTTTATTCATTGATGCACAGGTATGAAAACAATATAAAAATACACCATTTAACTTTATACAATTTAAAACAATAAGCACTTAAAGAAAATTATTAGCCTTTCAGTTTATACCGTGAGTTTGTTGAATAATGATGGGAGAACTAATATATTTTTGTTTTAATAAAAAAAAAATTACTTTAATAAAAAAAAATTTAAAAAATATATTTTGAAAAATTTTAACAAGTGGATATTTAAATTTTGATTTTCGCTTGATTTACGAAAACGGAAATGAATATGCAAACTTGTCATCATAGATTTTTAGTGCTGCAGTGTAGACAATTTTAATGCTCAATGAATCTAAACTTGAAGTCATAAAACATAAAAATTAGATAAGACACGGAGATGTGGAACGATAAAGAAAATAATAATTCAGATTTTTAGTTTAAAATCTAAATTTTCTGGCTATCATATGGGTTTTCCCATTTTTATATCTCATAATAAAATTCTTTCACTTTGAAAGGCTTTTTAATTTTCTTCGGCTAAAATAAATAACATTTTTTTAAAATCGCAAAATTTAAGTGTGCAAATTCAAAATTCAATTTCGGAATTTTACCTCTATTTACCTACCTTCAAATACCTAAACGCACGTTGCCATTAGGAAAGACCTTTGAATTAAATGAATACATAGAAAATGATGAAACATTCAGTATTTTATGTATTATCTGCATACAGAATTTATAATACTGTAGGGAAATTTAATCATTGACTAAATGTTTATGATAGAAAAGTATAAACTCATATATAACAAACTCACTTCACCCTTTCTCTACCTATTTACCCTACTTTGAATGTCTTTGAAGCTGACTCACTCACAACAAAGTAAAACAAAAGCCTTTATCACAAAAGTTAATTATTTATTTTTGTGACTACACCGTGTTTAAAATGAATGATTAATTAAAGTTCTATATCTAAATGTTTCGTGACTTTAAAAACATACCAATTTTAATAAAATGCAGTCTACAGACGGAATACGGATTGTTTTCAAAATTGCGTATCATGATTTCATAGCGTATCTTTCATTAAAATATTATCGTCGAATTAAATATTTCAAATTTTGGACAAAAGAATGAAATATTTTCAAAGTGCCCATTAAAATATGTGATTCAGAATAAGCTAAACTCAGATCATACAGACCGTAGTTTTAAACCTTTTTGTAATTTTACTACATGCGTTTATGTTTAATTGACGATGTAGAGAGAAAAAGAGATTGGGTGATTTACAAGCGTTCTTACGCATGCAATGATAGTTTAATCGCGGTTAAAGCTCGGACAATTTTAAAGAAAAAACTGCTGCTGTATAAGTTTTAAGGAATTCCATTCCCAAAAGCTATTACTAATTCACAGTAGCTATCTGCATTCTAGGAAAGAAACAGCTTTTTTCCACTCTTTAATGTATTGAGAGTTTTTTAACTTGTATGTTTGTGGTGTCAATTTGCTCCGAAATGTTTTATTATTGTGTCTCAAATTATTTGTGTAAACAATATTTATTTAGTAAGAATCCTGTTTGCTTCAAATTTTAATTTAAGCGATCGGATCTTAAATATTATTTAGTATCCAAGAAATGCCTTACCATACTTCTTTTTGATTGTATTAAGTGATACTCGCCCATTTTCATAGAAGACCCTTTGTTTGGGGATAACAAATAATGAATGAAATGGGTATACAAAAGAATACAGAACACACATTTCTATCTACCATCAATACTCTATTTCTTTATTATGGAACACATTATTTCTACACGGTAATAATTTTTTTGCGAATATCACTATGGCAGTATCGGTGCAAACGCCATACTGGTGTGACCATTGAAGGAATAGTAATATTAGCAATTGTTATGGCGGAAAAGTCAATGCAGTATGACACAACACTTCTGGTGGATAGCCCTATTCAATATTACAATATTATTTATGCTAACATATAGATACTAAAGTACCTGGCTCTTGGCATACCAGCATTATAGTCAACCCCATGCATTTCTTACCGTGTATCTAGAAAAAATCCAATAACCACTATCCCAAGAAGTCTTTCGAAAACAAAACGCACTTTCAAAGTACCTCTACTTCTGTAGACAGCATGCAATATTATTTTTATCCCTTTTAACTTCCCTATGCCTACACGAATAATTCGAATACACATTAACAAAGACTTTTTTCATTCATAGATACTTTACACAATTGATAAGGTCACACATTTTGTACACAACCTTTATAAATTTGAAATTATATTAATTTCATTAAATGATATATACCAACAATTTTAAATGACATTTGTGACATATAAAATTTCCTTTTTATAAAATTTTCATCCGTTTTCACAACTAGAATGTCATACTTTTCATTTAAATAATTTAGGCTAAAGTTAAATTATACAATCATTATGATAATAACCGAAGTCAGAATTTATTTTAAAACTTTTAATATGTATCTGCTTTGTGTGGGTAAATTATGAATATTATTTAACTTATACATATGCAGTAAAAAGAGCAATATAAACGCTTTGCGTTTTGCTTTAACGACACTTATTCACCCTCTGTGTTAGTAACGGAGGTTTCCTTTTGTAAATTTTGAATTTAATCCAACCCTACTCTCCCAAAATATGAAAAATTAAAGAGAATTAGAAAAAAGTGATTCCATCATTCAAAAAAAAAAAAACTGCTAGTAGCCTTATCAATATATTTTCGATATATTATAACTATAATGGCTTGAAGCAGATTGTATATATTTGATCATTGGTTTCCATAAATGGGGACTAATTAATTGCGTGTAAATATTAAGTTTCAAAAACTTAAGAACTTGCGAAAGACCTTGCAGTTTTTATTTATACCTATGTAGGATTTCACCCAAATTGACAAGAATGTTAATATTCCCTACTATATGAATATATTCATATAGTAGGGAAATTGATTGGGATCTCCTTGGCCAGGTGTTTAAAAATAGAATACTTTTCTACTTAGGTGAATATTAAGTCAGATAAAAGCTTTTGAACGAATGAGTATTATTCTTTTTGTTTGACTTTTATTTAAAAAAATTTGCCTGTTGTTTCTAAGTATATTTAATAATTCTAAACAATTTCCCATTTCATTAACCGTAAGAAAATTGTTGAAAATCTGTATCTCAATACTCCCAAAAAATATTAAAATTTTTATCTATTCTTTTATTCAATTAAAAATTGATTGATAAAAACTTTTTCAAGGCAAAGCTACGCAGAATGGTCGAAGAAAATTCCATGAATTTAACAACTCGGATTGATTCGGAATGTTCCGCTGCTAGTATGCCTTCTAGTGATCAAGCTGCAACTCCTGCTACAATTGCATACGCACCCTCGTCATCGAATGACTCATCGGACATAGCGTCTGTAGTGAATTCAACAAACAATACGCAATCACCTCAAGCTCGACAACAACAACAAAAACAACTCGACGATACAGAACAGCAACAACGTAACATAACAGATGATAGTGTTAAAACAACAAATACGACTACATCAAATTTAATAGTAAATGATAAAACAAGTGATTTAACAAAAAATTTATTAAATAATACAAGTTATAGCAATAGTAGGCCTAATTTAATTGATGGTAAAAAATTTAAAGATAAATTGAGTTATTCATTTGATTCATCAAATGAAAATACCGATATCGATAAACCATTAAAAACGGCATGTGATTTTAAAACGTTTAAATCTAGTTCAGTGGATAGTAGTGCAAGTGCTAACAGCGCTCATGGTGGTGGCTTAAATAATAATACAATTATTAATGGCGACCTTAAAAATAATTTAGTGAATAATACAAATAGTGAAACAATTGATGTGAAAATGACGTGTCCGGAATCGGAACAAAATAATTGTACGGCAACCGTAGCACCAGAGAATAAAGATGTTACTAGAAATAATAGTGGTAAACAAATAACACCGGAATCACCGCAACCAGGATGTAGTAGTACATCCAACAATCAACAGCAACAGCAATTAGAATTAACATCGATGTTTTTGTCGTCATCGTCTTCGTCAAGTAAATCTAAATCCATTGATACATCATCTAGTTTATTGTCATCTTTTGCATCAAAAGGTGAGATTATTTTTATGCTGACTCTTTTTTATAACGAAATTGTATTTAAATTTTATGAAATAGTCTCCGAAAATATTGGAACCGTTTCAAAATATTTTTCTGTACGTTAAGACGTTATTCTTCTTATTTTTTAAAATAATTTAAGTATTTTAGAACTCGCCAAAATTTTATGTAAATTTATGAACTTTGAACTACCAAGTACCGCACAAAGTGCACACCAAATGGTGCAGTCCGCCACCAAATTAGCAACGAGTAACATACAAAATAAGAGTAATTATGATTAGCTAAATCATACTGATGATGACTACTCGGTAGTCGAAATACGTATTTATATAATACAAAAAATTGATATAGAAAATTGGGACAAAAATCGAAATTTATTATGAACTTATATGTTTTATGTATCTCAGATAATAAGAATTGTCTTTCTTCATTTCACGTGCGCGTAGTAAGATTTTCAATGCTCTTTTAAAAATCTACGTCATGTAGCTAAAGATAACTCAACCTTCAAATAGAGCTGAAATCGTGGAAGCGTTTTAAGTCCCTGCTTTCTCAAACTACCTCACTTTAAACTTTAAGTATGGCACTAAAAACTCTTGCCTACTTTAGAAATGGTAGATAGCAGAATGCTTGTTTTAGATTTCTAACGGAGGCTAAGTAAAATTTTGGAAAATATCATGGCTTCGGGGACTGCTGTCTGCCGTAGCTTTGCCCTAGACAAGTAATCAATAAATGCAAAGGAAACCAAAAACCTAAGACTAGATTATCTGATTCTTATAAGCTCCTGGTTTTAATTGTGTATGTGTGATCTTGTCAAGATATCTATTTCAGTGGTCTCAAAATGTGAACGATCTGGTTTCATCGGAAATTCATAAATAGTCTAAGTAATTGTAGAGTGATGAATAAAAATAGCACGTAATCTTTTTATTTGACACGAAAAGCGCCTTTTAATTCACAAACAGAATAATAAACTTTAGATTTTTTGTTTTCAATATTTGTTATTAATTTTGTTTATACAATTAGTTTTGAAATTGAATCAATATAACCACAATAACTCTTGAAACTTATAAGCTTCCCACATTTTTATCTCTTTGAGTTTTAGCGAAATTACAAAAACTAAATAAGAGCATATAAATTATTCACCTACTGTATGATTTTAATTCCCTTAAAAGAGTTTACATATCCTATGGAAATGTGATAATCTATTACTCAATTAACACATATAAAAGTAAAACACATTCAATATTCCTAAAGGATTAATTTTACTAAATTTATTTGCAAAACCTGGAGTCAATATTATTATTATCTTATACCTATAATATATACTTTACAATAGTATATTATGTGTACATATTTTAAAGAAGATAATAGAAATTTATTTTGTAATTAATTTATAAAGCTGAGAAAAGAGATACTATATAGTGACTCTTGTAATAGAAAGGTTTGTTTATAATAAAATCCCAACATGAACTAGTCAGATCCAAAATTCATTCTACACGAATTTCCAGATAAAACATTATAATCAGCATAATTCATTGTGGTTTATCTCGTTCCATTTTGCTTTCGTGCTTTGCGTTAGCTTGTGGAAAGCTGGAAAGTACTTTAGTAACTCTTTTTTTAGATAAAAATATGGGAGTTTTCAGTTTGTTCCATTTTACCTATGGAGCTATAAGCGCGGGAGCAAAAAACATCGAAATTTTTGAATTTTTATTAATTTTTTCATAAATACATACCTATAGGATTATTCAATTCTTGTTTGAGGGATCTGGAAGTTCTATTTCTTTTTTCTATTATTCCTCCTCTATATCTATCTGAGCGCCATAACTGGTTAACTTGATTCTTCTATAGTTGAGCAAGGTGAACCTTGGGAAAAAATTTGTGACCTAAAATATCTCGTTAAGTAGATACCGATCTTATGTGGTTATATTTGGTATGAAATATTTTACAGTTTGTAAAAAAGAGACGAGATTAAAAAGAATATGACGCCTGAAGCTCACTAGATAAAACAAACTTTAAAGAACTTCGTTTTCGTGTTAAAAGAAGTGATGAAAACGATTTCCAACTATCCACAAATTAACGCATCTTTTTTAATTGATTTTAAATTGTGCAAACGTTATAAGTAAGGTACTATTCATCTATCTTATATCATAATTGAATACGATTCAAAATAGAAATTTGAATGGTAAAGTTCACGGAAAAAAATGAAAATAAATTTTTTTAACTAAAAAAACTCGTTTTATCAACATGTGGACTAAAATATATAAAATAAATTTAATTGTCATTTAAAATTTAATGTTATAAAGCAAGGGGTTGCAATATCTGTTAAATTGAAATAAAAAGTGTTAATGCTTTTTAAGTATGTTTTTAATTTTTTTTAACAAAATGTTATTGCAGGTATATTGAGTAGGTGAAAAAATAGTTCTCCTTTCTATCGAAACTAGAATCTTTTGTCCATTACATTGCACTTCTAAACGATACTGTGACACTCAGTCCGTTCCGTTTTATTTGCCATACATACCATCCTTTCACATTTTAATGTATAAGTTTTGATGGAGAGATAGCTTCTAGCAGAAAATTTAAGCTCTATGAATTTTTATCGAGGCTAGAATTTTCCCTTCCGTACATAGGCTTCCGAAACGATACTGTACCTCTCAGGTTCCATTTTATTCGACCATGTTAAGAAATACAAATAAGGGGAACTTTTCTCCTAAACAGGGATCCATTACACTCATAAAATTGTTTGACATTGTTAATTTAACATAAGTGGAAAAATAGAAGCTTAATTTCATAATTATAATTTAAATATTTAAATAGTTTACAATAGGTATATTAATAACAGCTTGTGGTTAAAGGGTAAAAATATTAAACTTGATCAACAACGTCAAATATTGGTTTTGTAATTTGATACTTTGTTCTAAGAACACCTACTTAGAACAAAGTAAGAATATAAATATTTGAGTAGGGTAAAATGAGCTCTCTTTAAATTTTTTATGAAGATAAAATTTAAATTAAGCTTATGAATTTTTGAAATAAGTTTTACGTGAGAATAAAGAGAATCTAATTAAATTTTGTATCACCTTTCCAGTAAAAATAATTATCCTTAAGGGCTATTGAATTGATGTTACTTCAAAGAAAAATAAAACTAAAATTTTAGCTTGCTGTGTCTCTACCATAAGCAGACTGGCATGCTTTTTTGGACTATTTATTTTACGTCTAAGTTCATTTCACGAACAACCTTAAGGAAATCCTTTTGCCTCCCAAACAGTTTCTTTTCCTTTATTTGTAACATCTTAAACTGTAGTATATATTAAAGAAACAGAGAGAAAGAATTAAAGGATGTAATGCGTTAACAGAACTATGTTACAAACAACCACCATATAGTTAGACAATCGGATGCTCATCTATCAACGCGAACGGATTATTGTTTTTATGTTATATAAGATTAAATACTGACTTTCATTGAGAGACAGCTGTAAATATTTTTTTAATATATTTTACTGAACAAATTTTTATCGAAATTTCTATTGTATATAAGTAATTGCATCATAATATGTTTGGAAAATGTTACCAAGAAAACTGGTTCAAACCATAATGTAGGGTTCGTGGTCGCAATTCTCATGAATACATTCAATTCAATTTAACCTTTCAAGGTAATTACAAAACTCACTGTTTTTTACTGGTAATGAGATAGAAGAATACTTTAAATTAAAAAGTTTTTCCTGATTAATCCCGAATGGTTTATACTAATTCGTCATAATTTATATCGTTTTTTGTCGTCAAATATGTAACAGAACTAAGAATACTAACATCAATTGTTTTCTGGTTTGTCAATGCGTGATTGCCAATTAGTTATTCCAAGAAGTAACAGTAATATTCAAAAGCCTAAACTTTCTGGGGAAACGAATGAACAAAGTATTGCTTCAAAGTTTAGTACAGTTTTTGCAGGCTTAAGAATAAATTTCATGAATGAGTACTATAGCTCCTGTCCCGCGGAATAGTGGTGATTGACTGCGCTTTATTGAAACCTTACGATATTAAGCAAGGAGCCTGCTATTGTTTTAACTATCATTACGATTTCATTCCACTTCAGACACACCCGTTTTTTTTCTTTAGAATAGAGCTCGCTTATTCGACGAGACAGTGTGCATTAAAATTTTGCATGTACATTTTAAAGGAAACAATTAGACAGAAATAAAGTAACTTTAATTTTATTCTATTTGACCTAGAATACATTAACGAATGTAAGAAAAACAGTTATTCTGAAATTCTACTTTAATAATAGACCGGCATCTAGTAAAAATTGTTCGTGATTATTTTGGTAATGGTAATATTAGTAATGATTCTTATCATTCGTTCACCTTAAATACAAAGAATAGGTATGGACGCTATACTGTATTTAAGAGGCAAGTTTTCGACTGACTGACGTTATTTCAACAATTTTCGTATTAAGTTGAATAATTCTCGCAGCATTCAGTACTTAAAACGGATTCAAAATTTAGGCCGTGGACTCCCCTGGGATGATGAAACTATGTGAAATAACAACAATCAATGATCCATGCGTCCGAAACATTAATTTAATAAGACTAAGATTTTATATTACAAAAGTAATAATAAAAAAGTAACAATATTACTAATTAAAAATTGGACCTGTCGGGTACTCTAATAAATTTACATTTGCATTCGTTCGTGTTAAGCAATACATAATACACATTTGTAATATGTGTTGCATAAGTATATATCGAATAAAATAGTCCGTTTTACAAGAGTATATTTTAAAAAATTCCGTAACACACACTTGAAACGGCCATGGGTTTCCCTAACAGGTGTTTTATTGCAATTTAATTTTATTTGATTTGATAATTTGGAAATCGATTGTTTTTGTTGATTTAATTAATTTAATTAATACGAAACTTACTGTCAGTCTATTTTTCGAAAAAAGCAGTTATCATAAATGAAAATTACTAAAGAGTTAATTGTTCGACGGAAATTCCAGCTATGTCTAAATCGAATTCAGGTACCATTTTTCTAGCTAAACACTGGTCTATAAATTATATTAATTTTTCATATTTCTCAAAAACAATTATCTTAATGCTTATAACTTTCCTACAGTTTTAATATTATGGTTTTATTTACAAACGTTTGAAAATCTAAAAGGTAAAGTTGGTATCATGAACCACATAAAAACAATAATCCGTTCGCGTTGATAGATGAGCATCCGATTGTCTAACTATGAAAACCCTGCATAATTACATTACACCCGATTCGACGCCGGTCCAGAATCATTTTGTATTATCAACGAAATGTTTCTATTTGTAAAAATCAGTATAAAATTAAATTAAAAACTTATTAAATTACAACAGAAACATTTTTTAAATATTTCTCGTTGTATAAGGTGTTCCAATTTTAACAAACCAGAAAAAACATTTTTTTTTAAATTGTCCCAACTGAAAAGAGGGATTATAACCGATATTAAGTTTTTCATTAGCTATACCCAGATTTGTTTTCTTTGGTTAAATATTTGAAAATCAAGGACCCATTTCAAAAACGTAACATTAAAATTAAGTCATTATAGAATTTGTATAATGGGTATTTGACTTTTAGAACACTTGTACATAAAAATTTTATTTAAAAAACTTATAAATTAATAATTTTTTAATCAGTTAAAAAACTCTCGTTGACCTGTACGGAGTTTCGAAAAAAATATTGAGAACCCACATGGACATTTTTTATACATTCAGAAACACATTTTTAACTCTCTAAGTCAAGTTGGAGAAAGTTGGTAAAAACTCTCAAGCGTTAAATACCGTGAAGAATGTTGTGTTTATTCTTTATCTAATCAGTTTATTATGTTGCTAAAGGTACACGAGATAAATACCTGATTCGTTTAAAATGGAACGCTCTGTTTCAAGACAACAAAATATTACTTTATCTACAATTTGTTTTAAAAACACTGCACACCTGCATACATTTATTATGTACGTAAATTAAATTATAATGCTACATATCTTTTATGTGCCAAGGGGAAATTTAACTTTTTTCAGTGCACACTTTTTCCAAACAAGCAGATGCAGATTACTATTTCACGGAAACTGCTAGAGTATATTCCGCTGTTCGAATATTATATTTCTGAGTCTCGATAATCGACCACATGGTAATAGTGTATCGAAACACTCGATAAACGAGCACTTTTCATCCAACCACACTTTCCATACCCCTCTTCAAAAATTATGTTGTTTGTTTTTGTTTGTAAATACATCTGTCATGATTCTAAAAACAAAATTGCATTACAATATCACGCGTTTAATGCTGTGGGTACAGTCTCGCTTAAATACATACAATCTAATGCTGATTTTGCAAAATTTTATTTTATTTATAATGAATTTTTTCATGCAATTCCAGTAATCGGAACACACCGGGTTTTTAAATATAGTAACCAATGGTAATATTTTAATTATTACCTGTTTAGCAATTCTAGGTACCATTGAACTGCTTTTTAGACAAGTTTCTGTAGTTCATCAATAATAGATACAAAATATTAACAAAAATTGTGATCTCTTAATACCAAATATGTTATGTTATTACCTTTGCTAATATAACATTTTTGATCACGTCAGACTCAAGTTGGTTATTCTAGCCACTTACGGTTTGTCTGGCCATATCCAACCTCATTCAAATCACTTATTTCGTATTATTTTTCTTAATACTTAAATTAAACATGTTTTCCACTATCTTGACGCACAATAAATCTGTTCTAAATACAAGCCGCCATGCTGCCCATCATGGCTAATTTGACTTTATAATTCAAAGTTTATTCACTAAAAAAATGAATTAATTTGCAGGATCAAATTTGTCAAATAATAATGGAACAGTATCAGCGGCTGCAGCAAGACGTTTACGATTAGAAAATGAACGACTACAAGCAGAAATAACTCGACTTCGACGACTTGTTGTGTCGGGTGTGAGTAAACATGAAGTTAGCGTTACAGATGGTAACACAGAAAATGAAGATTCGCCTGGAAGATTACAACCATTAGAAATTGAACTTCAGTTAGCTAGAGAAGCGATTGCAACATTGAAAACAGATCGCAAACGACTAAAAGCAGAGAAATTTGATTTATTAAATCAAATGAAACAACTGTATGCAACATTAGAAGATAAAGAAAAAGAACTTAGAGATTTTATTAGAAATTATGAGCAGGTAATTTTTATGATCATTTTTTAACTCCTGAAAAGAAAATAGAAACCGTATTCACTTTTTGGTAATTTTACATTCATAAAAAAAATCAAGCCTTTTATCCAAAATTGCCTTGGTGCTCGTACATCCTTAAAATAAAACATAAAATATTATATTACAATCCCATAATGAATTTGTTGAAAACAATCTCTACCCATTATTATCAATTTGTTTCAGCGGATGAGGGATAGTGAAACATCTTTACAACAATTAAACAATGAACGTGAAGAACGTGAAAGAGAACGTTGGAGTTTGTTGCGACATGCACGAGATGAAGCAGAACGAAGTCTGTCACTTGCAGCACAATTAAATGCAAAAGAACTTCAATTACAACAAGCTCAAGAACAATTACAAGAGGTTTGTTTTTTAACAATTACATAAAAACATTTTCCTTTCTTGTTTATACAATTTTTCTTATTTAAACTTTTTTATTTAATTTTCTTTTTTTTATTGTAGAGAAATTTATCGCTTGTACTTTACCAAACTTTTATAAATGTATATTGTTTTTTATTTCTTTATAAAATTTAATATTTTACTGATTCCCTATATTTATTTACATGCTAGCATGAGAATAGAGTTTATAATATTATCACGCGAAAATTGCCCACAAAGACGTCATACGTCATACTGTTGAAGGACGTTCATGCGTGTATCTGTTTTGCTATGTGCGTTCATAGGGAAACAGTATGTAAATTTTAAAGAATTTTAAATTAATAGAAAATAGAAAATTTTTTTGAAATTCTATTAAAAGTTTAAATAATTATTAACTGGTAAAAAAAGTTTCAAGTATGGTTATCGATATAATTTTTGAAAAATATCGATTTATATTTTTCATTTAGTCCCATGTTAAAACTTACTTTTAGTCATTTTTTAAACTTTAAAAAAATTTAAATTAATTCGATAACAGGTTCTTTTTCCTGTCTTAAATCATAGAAAATCATTTAAATTATCGCATTATCAAATTGTTTTTTATTTCTCTATTAATATTGTTGACGCATGAACGTCCTTAAAGCAAATAACAAATGCTCATCGATTTTTGTGCGGGCATCCAAAAGAAGAAAGCGTATGTTTTTTTTGAAGTTAATAAAAAATAGATAATGTATGTGCCTTCATTCTATTTTATAAACAAAAGAAGAACAGATATACAGATTTTTATAAAGAAAGTTTTCCATATGTAGCCAACTTAAGTAACACCTTGCATATATACAATTTTCGAAAGGTTGAATTAGTCCAATAAAATGTATAATAATTTTAAATTTATGGCATTCCACAGGCACGTCGTCAATTAGCGGCTAGTGGTTGTTTATCAGATCAAGAGAGTTTACCATCACTACCACGACATAGTATAAATGGTGGTTCATTAACACCAGGATCAGGTGGCTTATTATCAAGTGGACAACATGGTCTTGGTTTTGGATCATTAGCCGGCGATCGTGGTAGTTGTAGCGCTGATTCTGGGGTTCGTGTTAGCTCTGATAGAGAAAGTGGCGGTGCAACTTCAGCTGGTGGAAATTTATCAGATTCAACTACAGATGGTACGCCGACCATTACTGTAGAAGGAACTAACATAGATGTAGACACCATTTCGGTGGTTTCTTCTATCGCACCACATATGTATCAATGTTAGTAAAACATATCATTTTTCACATCCTCTACGTTACAGTTTTATAGAATATATTATGATCAAAAATTATTTAGGAAAAATAAATCACGAATAAACTTAAAATTTCAATCGAAGATTAAAGAGGGTTCGTAATATGGAATCAATCAATTCATTATCTTCAATTTTGCTCGCTTATGGGAAGAAATACAGACAGTAATAGTGATCGTTTTAACTAATTTTCTTTTTTTTTATGTTCTATAATCTATACCAAAGTGACTGTTTATATATAATAACATTTTACTCAAAATATTAGCAAAAGGACTGAGTTTATTTACTATTTCAGAGAATAATAAATAATAATTTACTAAGAGGAGTCTTAAACTAGTCTTTAATACTTAGACTCATAATTCTTTCCTAAATTTCTTAAACGAAATGTCTGCTGTTGAGATATAGGTACTGTAATAAGCAATGAAAAGCCACTGAATTCAGAATTCTCTCAAAACCAATCTTTAGACAGAAGTCTCAAAACTTCTTGAATTCTAAACTTCTCCCATAGTGCAATGCATATCAAATTAACACATTATTTTTCCTGACCATTTCGGAATTCGATGGATTTCGATGATTTGCATAGATTTTTTTTCATATATCTAAACTGGTTTAAAAATTATAGAAATAATCTAAACCGCAAGTACTCGAAAATTTAGATTTGCGACTACGATTCTCCTAGATTAGCTGGAGAGCAAAAAGTATGGGGATGAAAGCACAATATGGGGTAAGAGAGGAAAAATTTTTCGATCAAGAGAGGAAAATCGATCAAGCTAGGTTTAATTTTTAGGAAACGTCGTTTTTTCTCGGACACTTTAATCTAGGAATCGGATCCAACAATTTTCATGGAATTTCATTGAAAAAAAAAAAATAAAAAAACGAGTTATGCTCGGTCTTTCAGAAAATACTTATTATTGCTATAGGCTAAGTAAGTTCCGCTCTTTTTAGCTGAGTTAAAGAAATAGAAGATACACTAATTTATAATTATACATTTTGCTCGATCTAAGCCTTTCGATGCATTAGACTAACTAGTTTAATTACATTAACTTTTCTATTATGATAATTTTGTGGCGAAAATTAACGCCTAAAATCTAGAGCACGGCCATTGTTTCCAAATAAATACACTGGTAAGGATAAACAATTTCATCCATTTCTTGAAAGTATTTAGTTAGTACAAACACCAATCATAATATATTTGTCATATAAACCTGTAAAACTTCCATGCACAAGAAGAAACCAAGAACCAACCATTTCATTAAAATGCTTTTAATATAATTTCCTCTTAGAAATGGACAACAAGTAAAAATTTATTACGTATTTATTTTGGAAATTTTCTGATCCAGTAACATAATTTTAAAGGCTTTGAGAGCTATGCTAATTTAATAAATTTCATACTTAGGCTTTGTAGAAATGCTTTGACTAGTTTTGAATGTGCAGCTATGCGGTGGCAAATTATACAATTTTATGTTACTTAAAGTTAAGGCAGTAAGCCAGAGTTCATTACAGAAATTCGAATTGTGGTTTTTTTTTATAGAAAATTGGTTTCTAAAATAAATACAATTAGACAATTATTTCTAAAAAATGAATGTTTAAAAATGTTTTTTAAATTTTGTCCATCAGTAGCAACACCTAAAGACTGCAGCCCAACTTTGAGCCCGTTAAACGCAAACGCATTTACAAGATCCATGGATTCTGGTGTTTTATCAAGGTAGATATACTTTCTTCAATTTGTATTAAATTTGAATAATTTTACGCATTACTGTTTATTATTTCTAGATCTGTGGAACAACTTAGTTCACCTTTGGATATTGAACCGACATCAGGAGCGGGTAGAAGAATGAAAGTACCACATAGTAGACCTGGTAGTGGTTCACGTGGAGGAACATGGGGCAGTATATCAAGAGTGTTTGCCAGGTCACGTCATCGGAATAAACTTAGTAATTCAACACCGGAAAACGGTAGGTAACATTTACTTTAATTGAAAGCCAAATTTTAGTAGATTTCGACGATTTTGACAAAGAAATTTTCCACAAGGGCGTATTTTAAGTATCTAAATGTTCGTTAAAATATATCTTAAGAACAAAATCCTTTTATAGAATTGGCATTTGATCCATATCGCAGTTGGTCTCCATTAACAGAAGAAGGCTATGCAGAGAAATTAAGGTTACTCCGAGAAGCTGCTTCAATACCAATGGAACGATGGCGTGCACCAACAGTATTGGCATGGATTGAAATTGCATTGGGTATGCCACAATATGGCGCAAGATGTGCCGAAAATGTTAAAAGTGGCAAGGTTTGTTTATTTAATCAGAATATACGAAAGTCAATAATTTCCATTTCAACAATGCGTTTTTCTTTCATTTGTGTTATGTTTTGCTACGCTTGGTTGGTATTTTTAAATGATATATACATACAAAACATCAGGTTTTGTTCAGGTGTATTAATCATTTTTATTGTTTTATTACAATCGTCTATTTTGATTAAATTATTTTTTATTATTAATTTTTTTAATTTTCGCTAAGCGATTTCATCTAATTTAGTATTGAAACAAAATAAATTTGGTCGATTTCTATTAAATATCATGTACTTGATAGTCTGTCAACTCAAAGTGGTCAGTCAGCAAAAAAATTGTTACGTGATAAATTAACAAATGATTTTCGGCTTTTATTTTCCACAAAGGATTTAACAAGAGAATGTAAAACATGATTTTGTTAAAATCATCTGGAAAATATTTATAGTAAACTGTTGATTGTTATAAAACGTAAGATGCGTAAAAGTTCAATTCGCTACTTAGATTTTTGTTTAATGCCATCTCTTAGTTCGAATAAATTAAATATACACCAGCGTTCCATATTATTTGATTAAAAGAAGATGCGAAAAATCTCAAACCACAAGCGAACGTAGATAAAACGTGACGTTTGATTATATAAGAACGCTTAAAAGTAAACAATGCAATCAACTATATCGAATCGAATCTATCTGCGGTCAAATAATTAAAAAAATGTATTTTTCGAATACGTGCTCCACAGCGTCGTTGCTTATTATATTTGGCTGGTATTATATATCACACGAATTGCCATAAAATTTTGTATGAAAAAGTCTCCATTTTGATCAAGTGTTAATATCCCACGTGGGTCGCCCTATTAGCTCAGTTGGTTAAGGCGTAGCCAATTCCGTCGTTACCATATATTTTTTTAAATAATTTTAATAAAATAATGTTTTGCTTCCCTTCGTTAATCGAATTAACGAGCCTAAACGTATCGACAAATCCAATAAGTCATTTTTTTTTTTTATAAAGGCGTATAAAAACTGTAATATCTTTTGCTTTGATTTATTAAGTAACAATTATTGCAACAAATTTTTTACGTAAAGAGACTACGTTATCAAAATTATTTTGTTACTCATCGTTTAGATTTACATAATATGCGAGTATGTATTGCTTTCAATCGGACGACTAACCTAAGCGTTTGATTGTTTCGTATGAACTCGTTGGTCTTATAGATACGTGGTTTACATGGTCAGGTACTTTTGGAGTTGTCTGATTTGGAATTGGAATGCGGTTTGGGTATCACACATCCAATGCACAGAAAAAAGTTACGATTAGCAATTGAAGAGCATCGAAATCCAAACTTGGTACGATATCCTTGTATTTCACAATTGGGGCATACGTGGGTTTCAAGTGAATGGTTACCCGATCTTGGTCTTGCACAGGTAATTGTTTAAGATTTTTTATGTTTTATATTCTAGTTGTGGTGTTTCCTAACAGATGAAGTTAAGTTTATTTTCATCGAAATTCAATTCAAGCGAGTAATGTTGGGTGTGCAGGTGCATCTTACGCAAGCATTAAACTTGAAGTAGGTTTTGAAGCTTCATGAAAAGCTCTCTCTACTCCATAACTGGTAATCGATATATGAACACTTCGAATTAGAAAGTTGTTATTGATTAAAAAAGTAACATCTTTTGCTCGAAAAATTTTTCCACAAACCGTACACCTTAGGCAAAAACGGACTGATAAATTTTCACAAAGTTTTTTCGTATAAATATTATTCTTACGTATCATTTCTGCGAAATTTAGGTACTATCGAAAAAAAATTTCCAATAATTCTAATAAAAGTGAAAAATTTTTAATTATTTCAATCAAGCACAAAATTAGAAAACTAGAATCGTATTTAGACTCCCTATAAAAAAGGATACACTACTGCTGGGCGATTAGTTTACAGAACTACATTCAATTTAATGATTTTTTATTTTTAGTATGCTGAAAATTTTGCAACAAATATGGTAGATGCTAGAATGTTAGATCAATTAAGTAAAAAAGAGTTAGAAAAATTTTTAGGTGTAACAAGAAAATTCCATCAAGCGTCAATAGTACATGGAATTCATTTATTACGTATTATGAAATATGATCGTCAAGTAAGTTTTTTCGCAATGTTTTTACATCAAAATGTGATAATAATTACAATATTTTTTAATAGGCATTAGCGGTTAGACGTCATCAATGTGAATCTGTGGATGCAGATCCATTAGTATGGACAAACCAAAGATTTATTCGATGGGCTCGAAATATAGACTTAGGAGAGTACTCGGAAAACTTAAAAGGTACTAAATAATGATCTATTTAAAATATACCAATAAAATAAAAAATTAATATGTCAGAAATTACTAGACCCCTTGTTCCTTCAATCATTTCTACAATTTGGCGCAGAAGTCATGGTCTGGTATTTGTGAATGAGTATTTGTTGTGGTAATATAAATTCGCATCACAGACTTTCTCTTAAAGGATTTTAGAATTTTTTAAACGAATCAAATTGTTCTTGAAAGGCTAAACCTGTTGTCATTAATTTTGCTATTTCTAAGACGAATCTTCGGGAGAAAATGAAATATCTGTCAAACTGTCAGATATTCTGTTTCCCTATTTCATCAATAGGAGGTAATGCTGATGTCGAATTGTCCATATTACCCATAAAAATTTAAAACTAGACTTGATACCATGACCTATTTTAAAGTGAAGCTTTTTAAAAACCAACTTCACTTTTCTATTCTAGTATTTTATTTCTCTAAAAATCCTGAAATATTTGATAATTTTTTTAACCTTTTTGAAATAAAATTTCAAATGATTTTACAGATAGTGGAGTCCATGGTGGTTTAGTGGTACTGGAACCGTCATTTAATGGTGATACAATGGCAACCGCTTTAGGAATACCACCTAGTAAAAATATGATTCGGAGGCATTTGATAGCAGAACTAGAAGCATTAATTTTACCAGCACGGTATGTTATCTTCTACCAGATGGAAGAAATTCAAGCCGAAGCTTCGCGTGTTCAATCTAAATATTCAAGATAAAAAATTTAATACTAACTAATCAAAACAAAATATTCAAATTAGAAAAAAATATGTCGAAAAAAAACCGATAGAATGCTTTAATAACTAAAAATTTCTTCTTTTTTGCGTATAACGTAATTAGATAGAATAATTATTATTAAAACCTGATTAATTTATCTTAAAAAAATTTATTACAGATATCAAATCTGAAATTGTTAAAGTTTCGGGCGCGAGGGTTATATGCCAGAATAAATAAATTAAGAAAAATAGTAAACATCAAAATACTAATGAATAATAACTAATCCTAAATAATATTAATTAATTAAAAACTAAAATATTAGTTATATGTATAATGTAATTAAAAAAATATAATTAATTAATTAATTGGCAAATATTATGTATATTAATTGTATTGTTCATAAAATATTTATTGTGTAAAATTTGGAAAAACAAATTACATTTTAGAAGTATGACACAATCATTCTATGTTTTTATTTTTTTATTTTTTAATTAACAACAAAAATTAATTAGCTTTGCGAAAATTATCATGTTTCTTTCTAATAATTAATTTTAATTTTACGTAGGTTTTATAATTTATAGTCTGACTGATGAAAATTTAAAAAAAATCTTATTCGTTCAAATAAATGAATTGTTGGAGTAATCTTAGGTAAAGTGTAAACTTTATACGGATAATAATCATGAATTTAGTTAGTAGAAAATAACCTTTCATACGGTAATAAAGCTATTGAAAAATTTATGTGAAACAGCTAAACGAAAATATTTTTAAATCCTCGAGTTTATGATTAAACTTTTCAAAGTGAAAAAAATTAAAACGAAAAAAACAAAAAACTTTTTTATAATATAAATTTCATGCTAAAAAAGCGACAATATTATTGGATAGAAAATTTTTCTGGGCGTAAATGAAGAATAGAGTTTTAGTGCAGTTGTAAAACAAAAGTTCCTTGAAGGAGCGTACTTCAAAAGTTATATTTGCCCATAAAATAATTTACAGGATTGATATTTTCCTATTTATGGCTTATTACAATGTCGAATAAAAGATTAAAGACAATTCATAAAATACCAAAGAGTTTACACAACTAGAGAACGCTAGGGCCCAAAACTTGCGATATGATAAGTGAAAGAGAAGGCTGTCAGTGAGTTCCCTTGTTTCCTTGTCTAATCTATAGGACGTTGGCTACATATTGTTTACATTATTCGAAAACTACGTGATATCTTGTAAAATTTCGCTCTAACTTTACCGTTCGAAATCTAAAAAGATCTAAAAGAAAAGAAAATTTTTCTAAATACGACTATAAATTATGAAACCTGCTCGCAACCCGATATTGATTTACTAAATTTTTATAAGATAATAATGATTAATTTGAAACAAAATGGTTTAAGACATTACAGACTAGACGTACATTTAAATTATTTATTTTTACTCATTTTTTTAAAATTGATAAATATTTTATGGTCATTTACTAAATAAAAAACTGTCCTCTTAACAAACTACTACCTTTTTGTGTTCAAGTTTTCCAATATTTCGAGAAGATGCCACCATATGTGATTAAAGAGGCCAAAGAAAATTTTATTATTATTTTCAGATTAAAGAAAATTAAACGCTAAATTCAAAGCTGTGTTGAATGTGGTACAAACATGGTTTGATAACATATAAAAATAATTATTAACTAAAATTGTCCCTTACGGACTTTATAGAGGGATATAAAACTCCATACCAGTTTTAGTATGTTTTAATATGAGATATACCGTTTGGTTGGTAACGCACGCGTTTGTCACGGGTTTAGAATTTTGTAAAACTCATCCGTAGATAATTACGGGGGTGGAGTGATATGGGAATACATTTAGTTTTAGGGAGGATAATTAATAATCATCTTCAAATGGATAGGTATTATTGATCGAATTTCATCTGCTCACCTCGACAAGTTCGTTTGACATGGCCAATTATACTTAAAACAAACTACTATGACTTCGGAATTCGGAAGTCATAGTAGTAGCATTTGGAATTTCGGAAAAGTCGTTTACAAAAATAATACAGTTAATCATCGATCTTCCTTGATAACTTAAAATAAAAAATAAAATAACATTAAACACCAAACAAGCCTTAAAAAAATTTTCTATACTGCCGATAGAATTCCTTTATTAAATGGATGAATCGTGTGATTTAATTAAAACAATAAAATTTAAAGGTGCTCAATATTTCAGATAATTACAATTTTTTTAGACACACTGTAGCACTTACTTTTTATGAAAAGCAAATTGAAATGACTCAATTTTTTTCCCAGATCTTCTCCCATAACAGATTTTCTTCATGATTTAAGATAAGCTACTTTTTTAAGTTGTTTGTAAATGTAAACAAACCTTACGACAGCCTTTAATTCATAAAATTCAAATTTTGTTTCCGGGCTCAGTTCAGTTTTTTATGGATGACTCCCTAAATGAAAACCATTACGTTGGAGTCTTAACAGGTGAAATTTACAAAATTTTAAAAACCTCCGGCAAATTTTTCGTGTACAGAATCTTAAAATCGCACTTGAAACCTAGTTAAGAACACTCTCTTATTTATTACCTTTTTCCTTAAAGCCTTTTCCAAGCTGATCCGATTTTGAAGATTATCGCCAATTTTTTAGTTTTTCGGGTACGGAACCTTAAACTCGCACTTGAAACCTAGCAAAGAACACTTTCTATTAAATTAACTTTCAAACGAGACCAAAATCGGTTCATCCGTTTAGGCGCTACGATGCCAAAGACAGGCACACCTATTTTTTAAGTTGGGGGTTAATAACAAAAAAGAATACGTTATAATTTAAATGAACCAATGAATGGTTATTTTTGTTTATAATTTCGAGAAAAGTTAGTAAATGGCCATAATGTGTTCAAATCAATTAAGTAATGATAAACATGAAAAAGGTCAATAAGCTGATATTTGGAAGTTAGCAAACCAAATATAGCAAAAAAGAATGTATGTTTTTATATTTTAATATATAATTCTTTCAGATTAACAAACAACCACTTATCATTAATATTTAAAACATGTTTCTAAATCAGAAATCATGAACATTTTGCCTCATGTTAAATTCAGAATTCATCACATTAAAAAAACAATTATATTACGGGAACAACGACCACTTAATTTGGATGATTAATTTATGTGTGGGATATAAATTTATTGTTTTATTTTCAATGTTCAATGTTTTTGGCATTTATTGCATGCATATTTTAGAATAGCGCATTATATAAAAATAGCACCCAAAATAGTTTCTCTTTTGCGGTACATAAATTATAAATTAGGTCCAAATATTAAAAAAATGGAAAAGAAAAACTATAAACTTATTCACTGTGTTTAGATCTCTATATTTAATTATTAAATAATACGATGTTTGAACATTGACTCTGGATCGAATCAAATATATTGGCTAAATATTACAAAATAGAAAAATCTTAAGTTTTTCTAGTTTATTAAAAAATGAATCAATTTCATAATTATGTAAGAATAAAAAATATATGACCCTTTTCGTTACTTTAATGGGCATAAATTAATAAAAATATTCTAAATTAATAATTATTTCAGTAGTATTTAATCGATAATTAAGTGAAAAATAAGACATGGGCAAATCGTGAATCTCAGACAGAGTCAATCGTGAATCTCAGTCTATTATGCGTTTTTTTTCATAATTATTCATTAAATACTACTTAAATAATTATTTCATATCTTGTATTTATAAATATTGACCCAGCACTGAAGTTAGTTAAGCTAAGTGCATCTTCTGCGCGGTCTGCGCCCTCCATGTCAAAAATGGTTCAACATCCAAAAAAAAATTTCAGACAAAATTTGTAGAAAATATCCTGCACAACTTTTATAGTTAATGTTAATACGATTGAAGGCAAACGAAACCAGATATTCACAAAAAAACTGATGTTCGAGACATTTAACCTTGAATATCTAAGGACGCGCTCGCGTGACCATATGTGACTTTTGAGACAACAATTTTATTATAAAAATAAAGATTTGAACCCTTACATGATTGGAGTAGTAACAAAAGTTTTTTAAATCCGACTTTTCTTTCCATAAATCAAACGTTTTAAGACTTTAAGACAGTAAAGCAGTATCGAAGGCATAACACTAGTCAAATCCGTACACAAATCAAGTGTATTTTATTTTTAAATTTGCCAACGTTTCGACCTCAATTGGGTCATTTTCAAGGCTTTACAACAAAAACAGTCAATAAATTATTGTTTGTTAATTAAACTAAATAATAGAATTAAAATTTCGTTGAAAAAAATTTTTTATATGTGAAAACATAGTGTTTAGAATCTTACCTAAAAGATTGTTTAAACTTTGGTCAAAACATAAAATAAATAAATATACAGGAACACATAAAACAGAAGTTTAACATACTGTAATTTACAAATTAAAAATTTAAAATTAACTAACACTTCCATTCAATGTCTTTTTGCCTCTTTTTTAAGTAATAATTATCTGTCAAACCTGTTGGTACAGATGTATCTATAGATAATAGATGATAGACATACTATTATCCATAGACTTACAATGTAGTGATTCATTTCGTTGCACCAAGATGTGGATTGTTCGTGTCCGTTCTAAAATTCACTGTATTGTTCATTGCTATATGAAGCATTCCAATTATGTTTCTCTTTGATCGTGCGTTTTCATTATCTAGTATAGTACGTACGCAGCACTTTTTTTTACCATTTTCATTTGACATTTTCTTAGTAAAATGATAAAAAGTAAAGCAAATTTATAACTTTTTAATGATATTCTTAAGCCTGCAAATGAAACCAGATCAAATAAAAAGATGTACGCTGCTTCATAGCGTCTAAATGATAAATTTTTCTCTGGAAACGATTTCATTCTTTTAAAACTAACAAATTTTTAATTGCGTTTACGTGAAAACGCCTTCTTTGTATCTAATATTGACGTGTTTAATTAACGAATTATACAAATATCAAAAAAAAGTAGCCCTCAAGGGCTGCAAATTAGTTTTCTAATTTAAAGAAAAAAAACACTAATAACTTTTGCGTTTCCTTTGGCAAGTCTATTCGAACAAAATGGAAAATATTGAAATATTTTTTCGGCGGAGAAATGTATATTGATTATTGTTAAAGATTTGAAATTGATTCATTATTTTTTAAACCAATACATAAAATTGCTGATCATTATTAAATTACATTGGATAATCATTCATGCTACCAGGGGTATGAATAATAAATTAAAAGGTCAACAAACTGTTCTTAAGCTGGATATTTTACTACTGGAAATTTTGTTGAGCTTTTTTAAAGTTACCGCAAGTTAATTAATGAGAAATAAATTATTGCAGTTTCAAATGCACAAGTTATAAGCGGAGTTTGAAGTACAAATAAAGTGCTTGCCTTTACCGCTCCACTGGGTAGTGTGGTGGGTAAACATCCCATACGGGTGGCAAAGTACTATTATTTTCATAATTAGTTTTCAAGAACCACCCACTTTTCAAGAGTAGCTAATGGTCCATTCCTCTCAGACACATTCTGTATGTGTAAAAATAATGTCTCCATCGTAGATAATAAACGAAAAATTATTATGACATTCGAATATAAAGTCACGCGAATGCCCAGTTGGAGAGATCTATTTACGTCATCAAACTGATGACGGTGCTAGCATTTAATTTTAATTTTTACTTATTTTTAAAGTAATTAGTACCTACTAATGAAGTATACAATATTAATAGGCAGAAATTTTTGAAATATTGTTCCCTTTTTCACTGCATATGTTGATATAATTCTACGGAATTTGATAATTAAATATTGAAACAATAATAATAAAGCAGCAAAACATCCAAAGAAAGAACAGTTTTTTGCCTTTTTTATTTCTTCCCATTGCTTCAGTATTCAATAAACTAGAGACCGTGAACCATTAAAATTCATAGACCGAAAACAAGTTTTTCGTTTTGTGTCTAATCTTGAAAATACTTTCTAAAATTATTGTTAGATAAGGGATATGTATGTGTTGCACGGATGTAGCCGGGCACAATCAATCTAGTTTATAAAAAAAAACTAAACCCAATAGACCAAATAAATAGCCCTAAAATAAACATAAAAGTAAAAAATATATTCAAATGCAATGTTGCTTCAAAATTGGATGATACTTTGTTTAGCACTCATACTTATCAACAAATAGCACTTTTTTTTATTTATATTTTTGTTTATTCATTACAAACATCATACACAGTTAATAAGAGAAAAATACATAAAAAATTGCTTCATATTTAAAGTAAAAATGGCTCTTCTAAACGTACACCTTGACTAGAATTCGTCTTAAAGTGTCGAAGAAATCCGATAGCAAAACGGAAAATAGATATTTTTTGTAAATATAAATGAGATACTTCGAAATTATATTAAAATTTTATTATTTTTATTAAATTTTTCACGAAATATATATTCCAAGCTTTTCTCAATATTAAGGTTTGAAGCGGCGGTGTTAATAAGCATCTCTAAGTTTATATTAAGCTTTCAGATAATAAAACCAATCATTAGAGAACCTAATCCATGAGCCGGAAAAGTTACTTTCGGATTTTGTTTTGATATGGCTATTATTACAATGTCTCCATCTTAATATTTGTTCGGAGTTGCTATTGTCTTTTACTCAATAATTTAAGATTAACACCACATATTTCTAAGCGATCTCTTATCGAAAAAATGCATAAAATTTTAAATCTCCAACTCAGTACTAAGGTCAGTGCCGAATAAACTCAGGTCCAGGCCCATAGGAAATGTAATATCAGGCACCGCTAGTCATTTTTTGAGTTTTCGTAAATCAAATTGTTCCTTCCCCTTGTGTGGAGCCCTTCTCATAAAAATTTGCCTTTCCTCCCTATTTTATTTTTTCTAATTTAACTTGGCGCCCGCTTGTCTGTGGCGCTGGTTATAACATTTATCTTTTTTTTATCTTTTCCTAGGATCCTTAGCCAATGCGAAGCCCCTAGGCAACTTCCTACTCTGCCTAATGGTTTATCCGTCTCTGACTAAGGTACAAAAAACTATATCTAAATGAAGTTACTGTTCCCATTTTCGGATCACGTTTTCGCAGTGATAGATAGAGAAACGATTAAAATCCCCAAACAGATTATTTTTGACGGAGATCTAATTATAACGATAATTGATTTAGTAAAATCGAATTTTTTGTTCGATATCGTTCGCATGGATTATGACTACTTACTTCTACAGTTTGGAAAACGTTTCGTTTAATTTATATGTTTAGAGTGATCAATTGAATTTTTTTGGCCAAAAGAATGGAAGCAAATTTTTGTGCTTTTTGACTTTTATTAATTGAACTATCATTATCATACATCATCATGAAATCATTCATATCTTCATCATTGTTCTCATTTTCACTGACATAGAATGCTTGTGCTCATTTTATTACTGTTCATTACAAACTACTAGTATTTCTGTTTTTTGCAACAACATAATATAAATAGCTTTACTTTTTTTCCTACAAAGAAACAACTTTCTTTATTATGATTTTTGCTTATGTTTTTCATTGCACTTTTGTATTTATTAGATCCACCTTAGAGCACTTTATACGTGTACGAAGTGCTGGAGCCTCAAAACAACAACGTGTACCAGGTGGCTCTTTAGGAAGATCTTTTTCACGATCATGCGGTGGAAATTTAGCGGCTCCATCACTTCCACCAACAACAAATACGGGATCGAGTAATCAGGAGAGTGAATCGCGAAGGTCAAGTTTAAGGGTATGTATTTATATTTTTAATATTAAAATTTTCTGCAATAGTTACTACTCTAAAATTCTCCAAATGTACAGTTCAAGGTAGGAGATGTGTTAGTTTAGGTATGTTCGTTCAACAAGCATGACGCTTTTTTAATTTCGATGTGATTTTATTTTATTTTTAGTTTTATGTCACTAAATATATAAATTTATACTACAAAATTTATAGGTACTCAGTCATTTGGTGATCGAGGTTAGTTTGGAAAATTCTGCGAAAGTTTTAAAAATTGCTAGTATTCCGATAGACTTAGAGATGACTCTCCAATTTTGCATTATTAAGAAGGTACTACATGAAAAAAGGATGTGTGAACTTATATATGCTTGCTAGAAATTAAACTTCTTTAGGCGGCATTTAATCTGTCATGTATCTATTCTTGGCTATTGTGAGTGACAATATCATTCAATATCGTTCGTTTATCAACTTACTTCATGGTGTTAAAAAATTGTTACTAACTTCAACACATGTAGTTTTTTTTACGCATTATAAAAATTTACTCGAATCATTTTTTTCATAACACGCTTAACGTAATTACTTCAAAATAATTTCTCCATTTTGATAAAATGATTTCACAGGAACTTTTTTTAGAAAATAATGCTCAATTTAGTTGAATGTGTGTTTTCTGGTTCATTTAACAAAAATCGGCTTGTAGAGAAATATTCTTTTTTTAAAGAAGTAGGTAAACAATACCAAGTGAAATTTATAAAATTTTAAAAATTCTCCCCATGTTCCACCGATTTTTTGAAACATATCTAACTCTCGCTTAAATTAGCTTTCAATAAACAAAAAACCAAAACAAAACAAAACAAAATCGGTTCATCCGTTTAGGAGCTACTATGACACAGATAGATAGACAGACAGATATATAGCGGTCAAACTTATAACAGCTCTCATTTTCGCCAGGAGTTTGAAATGAGGCCGAGTTCGATCTGTGCTAGTAAATAAAACAAAAAACTTTTTTTACTTAAAGTAAAATACATACTGGTACAATTATATTGAGAACTTGTTCGCTACTGCTATTTTTTTTTCGAATAGCCGTCTTTGATACTCCAAGGCACAGACCATTTAGTTTTAAATGGACAAACGATGAATCGACGATGAAACTGAAATGATTCCACCCAACAAAGAGAGTAGATATTATTGGATATGAGTATAATTGGTATATTTATATATCCTATATCTCTCTTTGATGGTCTCATTTCAGTTTATATTATATGTATGCTATTGTGGGAAGGCCAACCGAAATTCTTACTTAGATAAAAAATAGCAATAAATCTTTAACACTACCGATTTTAAAATTTCCACTGAATTTTCTAGACAAAACCATCAATTACCTCCTGCACTATAATGACACTTAAATTTTTATATATTTTATTTATTTAAAATTTAAAACAATCCATTAAATAAATTCGATCGATTTCAAATCGGAACAAATCATCAAATAGATATAAATCATGAAACAAACAAATTGGAATATTTATAGAAAACAAATTAAAATTATTTTATTAAACTATTTAGTGAAAATTATTTAGTGAAGAGAAAAATTATATTGAAGGACGAGGAATACAAAAATTAAATAAATAAATTGAAAAAGTCTTCCGCTTAGCTAAAATGTTATTTAATTAATTTATTTTCCTTTTTTCAAAAAATGAACAAATAATATGTTTTTTAATAATAATAAAATACGAAAATTTTCAAGTCCTTTTTTTTTAATTAAAGAAAATTCCTATTCGAACGAATCTGTGTATATATTAAAAAAAATTCTGTACTTTTTTATTTTTTAACAATTTTTTAATTAATTATCGAAAAAAAAGATAATATAGTCGAAATTTCAACCAATATTTTGTATTTTATAATAATTTGTTCAATTGTATTTTCTTGTCAATATATTTAAAAAGATTTATTAAAAATTCTTGAAAAATATTTAATACTTATGGATATCTTTAATAATCTTCTTAATAAGTAGTATAATTTTCAAAGAACATTACCGATTTGTATAAAGCAATTTCTAGATTTTACAAATTTGAAGCCGCATATAAAGGGTTTACACGATTTTGAACTTCATACTATGCAGTGACTCTCTACAATTTTTCGAAATTTATTTCTCAAATGTAAATAAATTTTCTAAAGGTTAGCATTTTAAAATAGTGGATACTAATATTTTTTTTTAAAGGGTAAATTTTACGTGCTCATACCCATTTATTTACGTGCTCATATCTATTTAGTTATCAGATTTTCCAGCTTCATTTGAGCCTTCTAAACATTATTCGTCACATGGTTTCTCTTATTTTTGTACTTTTTTTAAAAATCATTTAAGGGGCCTTAGTTTCCATTTTTGAGGGCTCTATCCATCCAATTGTATGTTTTATCTGCTTGCTGAGCAAAAAAAATTCGATACATATATTGGAACATATATTTGATACATATATATTAAAAATCAATAATGACGTCAAGCAGTCATAAACAGGCTTAAATCTAAAAAAACATAAACAATATATTTATATTTTCTGGTTTCCAAAAATCTGCTCATTATCGGAAGTTACATAAAGAATTTTGCTCCTCTAGATTTACAAAATGAGCTCATTAAATATAACTGAAACCTTCGACTTTTTTCAATATACATTGTGCGTCCTTTATTTATTTCAGTGAAAAATGCAGGAATTTTTTCAAAAAAATTTAATGATTATCATAATTCTTTAAAAAAATTTCAGGGATCCCTTAGCCGAGCATTTGGATTAATGAAAGGTGATCGAGATAAACAGTCGCCAACATCTAGTTCAGAGACATCATCAATTGTAAGTCGTATTAGTCCACCACCATCATATCCATATAGTCGAGGATATGCACATTCAGCTGGTGAATCACCAATTTACGCAACACCCTTCAATATACGTCATTCTGGTGGTTTTATAAACAATTTAATATCAGAGAATGACGATGAAATATATGAAACAAATCATTACCAAAAAATTGGTACAAATAAAGACTTTTTAGATAATATTATTGATACACCAACGAAAACAAACACGACCACTGTCTCAACAGAAAATTGTTGTTATGCTAGTCCCAAAATTGAGAAATCATCATTTAAAAATAATTTTTTAGCAAATAGTTTGCATCGTGGTAAGAAAAATCATCGACGAGTGAAAAGTATTGGTGATATTGATAGTATTACTGCTGTATCGTCTCCAGTTTAAAAATATCTCCTTTATAATATTTAAGTTTAAAATACAGCTGCTCAATTAAATACAGACGAATGGGCCCCTAACATTATGTCTCATTTCGCTGACGAGCTTGCGTCTGCCACAGTGGTTTTCTTGGACTGTCCAATTGGACTATATTTTTTATTCCAGTTCATTATCTGAAAGTCTGACGCAAAATATCCTCGGATATGGGCACTGGTTTACTTTTTTTCTTGACTTTAAAATCTGTTGATAGCAATTGTTCTGCCAATTTGAGTTCTTAATAAGAATTATCATCACAGGCATAAAGTGAAAACTTATTACACGTAAGAATTGCTCGGCATTTATTACAATGCTGGTATGGTATAGGGACGGATACTCCAAAAGTATCTGATAATACTTATATAATATTGCCGTAAGATCCATAGCCATGGCGTTATTTACAATACTGTTTTGAAAATAACGTCATAGCTATGGACCTTACGACAATACATCATTATAAATTGTGATAAACGCCATGCATTTCTTACCGTGTAGAATCGAAAAATGAGCTGCTTCATACTTACGAACGTAAGCTTTTAAGCAAAACGGGTGCAGTGTTGAACTTGCCGGCTTTTGATGTTAAGATTACTAATACTATTCTCCTCTTAGTATGTATCAAGCCTATGTAACAGCCAGTAACGCGGCTTCTCGATGGATAAAATCGAATACTATAATGTGACACAATATTGCTAGATCCGTACAATCTCGAATTTAAATTTATATACTGTCAAAAATTATATTAAGTGGTCATCATTAAGTGGAGAAAGAAACGAATTTTGAGCACCAAGCACTTTCTTTTACCGCCCAAGTCTTGTTTTGAGCACCAAGCACTTTCTTTTACCGCCCAAGTCTTGATATACTGCATCTTCTACAAATAACAGCATTAGCTATTATTTGGCGACCTCATGGAATTAAAAGCAAGTTTTTGTTCTTAAATAGCTCCAAGTAATTCAAGGAAAATTTCCCATAGATGATCCTTGCCGTTTTAGTTTCCCATTGAACCTTATTGCCTAATGCATTGGCTTTGTAGGAAAGTGATGGCATAATATAAGGACTATTGTATACAAATACACCCATGTTTAGTTTGTATACTCAACGCTACATGAAACCAACGTTTAGTATGCCATATCCTCGGACAGACACTAAAACGTAATTTAACACTCCTCAAATGGAAATTGACAAATGTATGATGGTAAAGATCTTCATTAATCTAATATCTACAATTCAGTTCAGTGACATTTATCCTGTAAAAACAGCCAACCAAACCACTTTGCGCATATGAAGCATATGAACACCTAAAATGTCCAATTTTTCTTTCTACGAGTTCAGTTATAATTAAGTTAAACTATAAGATAAAATGGATAGCATCATAAGTAAATCTATAAACAGGTGAGTAAATTAACTGTAAAACATGTTAACATTTTACAATTGTTAAAAGAGTTGAATCAATGTTCGAAGTTCCAAAACTGAAAAAAACACTTTTGAATGAAACAAATTTTCATGAAAATTATATTTATTTATTATTTTTAAAATTTTGTCTAAAATCTTGGCATTAAATAAATGCCAACGCTGGTAAAATTGTAACTTTTACGGGTTAACAGAGTAGTGCAATTCATGGAAAGTTTATTTCTTTTGATATAAAATATCAAAAGGAATAGAAATGTATTCTAAAACTAATTGATACTGGCAACAGCTTCAGTTATTACTCATAATATCATATTTGGTGATCGTGTTTAAGTTTTGAGTATTTTATCGGTGTATAAGTTTTAGAATAAACGAAAAAAAAAAATAGACTGGTAGAAGTCAAAAAACCAGAATTCTTATCTCTTTATTCATTTGAATTTATTTTCCCTCATCGTAAGATACAGTTATTTTCAAAATGTAACTTTTTCAAATATAAATGAAACTTGGCTTTCTTCTTCTAACTTTTGCAAATTACTTTACTTAGTAAGTACAGAACAAAGTTTCTCGGAAAATTTGTTGCCAAGATTTTGACTAAAGGTTTGCGTTTATTTCTTTAAATTTTCTATGAGTTAAACATATTCGTTATTTTTTTATTGTTATATGTGTATAAAAAAACATTTATGAGTCTGAAAAATTATCCACAAAATGAAAATCATAATATATGAAGTTTTGTGTTCCAAGCTTAGACAAAAACAATAATTTAAATTAAAGATGTTTATTGTTGTATTTCGCTGGGATTCGTGCATTATAATTCAATGTGTTTTCCTTTTATAAATAATTATAAAATTATTTATGAGCGTGTATTAAAGAAATAATTGTTTTAAATCGGTAAATTCAGTATCAATAACGTATTCTATAATTAAAAAGTTTTATGCGTATAATATAAATACGTTCTTGCGTATATTTTAACTGAAAAAAAAATTTATAAATAAAATTACAATTTGTATTTTAAAGTGTACTTAATTTCAAAATATGAAAATAATATATATATTACTAAAAAATTTGCATACATTTTTATAGTTAATGGTATAAAATTTTGGGTACCAGACTATTGTTAATATACTCTAAGATAACTCATAAATACTAATTCGCTCAAACGGGATCATATTTCTTAAATAATTATTAGGCGTCAGTATCACAAAAAGTTCATTTAAGTTTGTCTTTTGGAAAATTTCATTACACGACTCATATTTACATAAATACCTATCATTTTGCGAACCTGATTTTCTATGATCTACACTTTTGAACTGCCCCAAAGTGTTGTCTGAAAATACACATCAGTGTGTCGCATTTGAGATGAAGATACCCCAATTTTTTCGTTATTAATAGGGATATTGATTTGAAATCTTGCCCAGTCATACAGAGTGATGTATCACATATTCTAAGATACTTAACCGAAATCAGAGTTTTAAACTCAGCCTACTACAAATTGTCAAATAGGGACGATTCTTAATATTTTGCCTAGTATCAGAAATGGTTAGAGATACTGACAAAAAAAAAAAAAAAAAACTATTCGAAGAAGTTGCTTAGAATATTTTTTTTATACCCATATACCGATTCTCATGACAAAATGCTCATTTTTAATTTTTTCATTACTTTACTCAAATTTGTTACAAGTTTATAGAAGTATTTGAATACATACAGTGTTAAATTATCAATTTGTTCAGTTTTTACATTCCATAACCTACTAGTTATAAAATTTAAAAATAAACTTTTATAACTAGCATGCTATGAAATGTAAAAACTGGATAAATTGATAATTTAATAGTGTTATGTATTCAAACACTTTAACAAACTTGTAACAAATTTCAGTAAGACCAAAACAATGAAACAATTAAAAATGCGAATTTTTTCATGAAAATCGGTATATGGGTATAAAAAATATTCTAAGCAACTTTTTCTTTTAATTTTGTTCGAAATCTTTAATTATCTCTGACGCCAGACTAAATTTTAAGAATCAGCCCTATTTGTCAATTAGTAGTAGGCTGAGTTTAAAATTTAAACGGCTAGGTACCTTGAAAAATGTGACCTATCACTCCGTATGCCTGTGTAAAATTTTAAATTGATATTTCTATAAATAAAAGAAAATATGAGGGTGTCTTCATCTTAAATGCGACACACTGTATAACAGCTCTAACAAGTGATCTGTATATATTTTAAAAGTGTAATAATCTCTACATAGATTTGTAGACAAGCTTGAAAGTTTTGAAAATTCAACTTGAATGAACTTTTTTGTGCCTCTACTGACTTTTTACTTTAATTAATTGGACTAGTGTAACTTTTGTAATAAACTGATTCGTTGAATCCTAATGTAAAAAGTAATTAATATGTGATTATATTCTACAATATGGTAAAAAAGTGCTGCAATGTAAATAGATTGAGAAAAGCATATTGGTATGGTTATTTTTTTACGCAAGTTGTTTTAAATATAAAGAGTTGTCTTTCAGGCCTTTCCAAAGCTAATTGTCTTGTGCTCGAAATATTGGAAGAATAAAATAATAAAATACGTCTATTATGAAAAGATAGCATTCCAATGACTTTATACGGGTTGGGCCAAAAGTCACTACCCATTTTAAAAAACTTGTGTTTTCTATTAAATAATTAGAATATTATTCAACCCAAAGCTTTCGAACGACCTTCAATCATCGTTTATCCAAAGATATTCTGATGGAAATATCAGAACTACTATCGTATACCCAATGAATAACATTTCTAAAATATATGAAAAGTGCGTTGATAAAAATCTTTCGGAACAAACTGTCTAAAGATAATTTAAAAAAATGAAATAAAAAACTTTTTCAATAGCAGGTTAGGTTATTCGGGAAAACTGTAATGAGCAAAAAATTTTAATTCATTTTAGTATTTTGCGGAATCTTACGCTTCCTGTTTAGCCACTACTGTCTTACTGCTTAGCCAGTACAGAATCTCACTCTTTAGCCTGCACAAACTAGCTAATCAAACTTTTCGCTTTACAGCACTTTATTAGCCATATTACAAGTTATCATAAGCTAACTTCCTGATAAATTAGTATTTAATTAAATTAAATGTTTTTTATTGTTTTCAATATCTGTATATCTTGTAAAACTTTTCTTGCGTTCCATGTTTACAAATCATTCAGAGATAAATAATTAATAAGAATAAGAAATTTTTAAATATGTTTTAACATCAATGTAATAAGCATTGGACCTTATAATATAAAAATCACCCCATTATCCCCCAAGACGACATCATATACTAAAAAAATATGGTTTTAAAACATAAAACTACGTATTTGTCTGAAATATTAATAAAATATATAAAATATATAGTATGGCGACCAATCGAGGTTTGGCTATGTATTTCGCTTACCCCGTCCCGTCCAGGTGTTCCATTAGTATTCTGATACTCGAATTAGGACTTTCGAAGGCGGAATGTCCAAAACAGATAGCATCATTTGTTTATAGCAAAATTCTGAGAAATAAATAATAAGTTTTGGATTTTTTGACCCATTTTATGAAAATTTTAGAAATAGCATCATTTTAAAAATAAAAATTAAAGCTGAAAATGAAGTGATCTATAATTACTTTTATGTCGATTTTGTTGAAGTAAGTTAGCAAATTATTACAGAATTTTGGGAGACAATAAACTTTTAGCCTGACTTTTCAACTTTTCAGGTTTTTTTCTTAAAATATTAAACTGCAATGTCAAAATGTATTAAACTGCAAAAGTTCAATATTCTTACCTATAAATAAAATTTTGTTATTTGTTGTAATGGACCACTTTCGGACAATCCGTCCTCAAAATTTGTGATCAGTAGACTAATGTACTGTAAACACTTGGGTGGATCTGAGTACACCAAGTACAGTGAACCCCCCTAGGTCACTGTATAAATATTTGATACCTACTGTTAATAATCGAAGCTGTGTAAGATAGATTTACCTGTATCCTAGGATTTATCATTGCAGGTATACCTCAAATTAATCGACTTTATTTGTGTCGAACAGCACAGGTCACGGATAACAGCTCGATTTTCTTAAAAACTTATCGTTATAAATTTTAAAAAGGAAGGATAAATAGTAAAAGCATTTAAACTTATTTTTAGGTTCGAGCTCGATCAGATATCTACTTGCCCTGGAATAAATTTGTAGAATGTCTTTAAATAATTTCCTAATATTAAAGATATTCGATTCTTGGTGTATTTCGTATCCTGAAATTAGATACACCAGAAATTGTTGGTGATATAAATCGATATTTAATCAAAGTGATTTTCTTGTTTAATAATAAAAAATTCATTATAAGTTGTTTCTAAGTTTACCATATTGGTGTAACCACCTTCTCTCTAATATTAGTGATTTTAATGTTCTATTTCTAAAACCACTTCACAATATTACAATCGTCCTTCGTCAATCGTTCGTCATTTCAAATGCTTTTTATAGGAAACTTCCTACAAGATATTTCTTAGGTTATACCCGTAGATCTTACAATTTACATCGCATCGGTTCGCGCATAATGCAGTCACTTATACTTAATACCTATACAGACTATGAAAGAAGTTACCAAGAAATATACTCAAAGATTAAGTTATTATACAAATATTTTAAATTGAAAAGTAATTTATTTATGTTTTATTTTTTTATTTAATAAACAGCAATCAACCAAAGTATAAATAATTTATTATGTTTATTGTCATATTTATTGTAATTTTTGTTTTCAATTTATATTTTTTATTTAATATTATTATTATTATCATTTGATATTTATATTTGTTTTCGTTTATTTTATGTATATTTAAAATAATAAATTATTGAAAAAAATATTTGTTTTTAATTGCTTTCTAACCAAGGATAATTCATCTACTCTGAAGATAAGTTATAGGGTCTGTGCAGTACCAGGGATTTAAAGCACCACTTATGAGTTATTTGTATTGAGTTTATTTAATATTCCTATGGAAATAGCATATGCTTATAGCGGTAATCGTATAGAACAGGCTCGGGAAAAAAATTGACCAACGCAAGAATAGATTCGGACAAAAGAGACCGTAAAAAATAGAATCAAGAAAAGAATAAACATATAAACAATATGTAAATATATAAATAACTATAATTAAAATAGACCCGGAAAAAATAGACTCAAAAAAAAAGAATCCGGAAAAAAACACCTGAATATTATATATCACAAATATTATATATCACAATCAAATCTCAACGACAATCTCTGCACAAAGAAATATCGGGTGGATATCTCTAATTTTTGAACGACAAGGATAAAAACATCAGAAACCAACGAGCTCCTCTATAGGCGACTAACTCGACCCAACTAACTCGTAATTACGGAGTTAAAAAAAAATCAATATCAGATGTGTTAGTGGCTGACTGACCATGTGCAATATACGAGCTGTATAACAATTTTCAGCTATAATAAATTCATTTAAATACCACGGAAATCATAAATGTATCTTATGTATTTATTGTTTATAAATAAGGGCTGACTGACCAGCCTTGTTATAACACCTAACTGACTGACAATCATAACTGTTATCTATATTCAATATCCAAGCTGTATAAAAATTTTTAGGTTCAATAAATTCAGTTTAGTAACACGTAAAAATTAACCGTTCCGATATTAAGATATATCTGACCCCTGTTCGATCGTTCGTTTGATTGACCGCAGTATGTGTGTGGACACAACTACTATATATAACCAAGCCTCAAATGATCACCTTTAGTAAATTCAACGAATTTTTTTGGCCTGGCTCTTCCACTAAAACTGGTACGATCGTCCCCCATTCTTAAATTCATATTTTTTGTTTAAAGTTTCAACGTTACTATGGTAAATGCAAATGTTATCTACAAAAAAAATTATGTCAGTTTTACTTCTTAAAAAAATTTATAATAAAAACAAAATTTTTTCAATTATGTTCTAATTTAAATCAAAATTATCGAAAAGTTATTCATCACCAAACTAATCCGACTTCCAAAAAATGTACAATTCATTCGGTATTTCACTATCAAGTCAATCATCATTAGCTCTCCGAAACAAAAAATTCTTTCAATTGCAAGTCACAACACTACGAATTCTCAGTGAACTGAAATATTCCACACAATCTGCAGCCAGGCGTTGTGTTAACAGACCCTATCTAGCACAACCAGAAAATGTATTTATTGAACGCGGTGATCGATTTAAATTATTGCATAATGCAAATGTGTGGTTTGGCGTAAATAGTCTAGGACCACTTGTTGAGATTGATAACATAAATGAAATAATAAAAAAGCAAACAGAAATTCATAAGAAAAATTTGAGAAAAATTAACGAAATAAAAGAAACAAAAATAAATGATCTACATATACCAAAATATGTTCGAATAAAACTGAAAGCAAATAAGCAATTCAAACCAACGAAAGGAAAAAGAAATTTAAAAAAAATTTTCTCTCGAGCAAAACCAGAAAATGAGTTACGATTACAACGAAAAAAGGTACACGAACTTGCAGGTGAATATTATTGGCCAGAAAAGTATTATGATATGAATCTACAGGAAGACATTAAAGAATTACGGCAAGAATTTCGACGGAAACTGAAAAAATCGAAACCATTAACTATTGAAAAAATATTACATCCACATAAACAGTCTACCCATGTTTTAAAACAAAACACTAAACTGATACCCGATGTTTTATCAATCGACAGAGATTCACAGAATAGTATTTTAAATAAAATTTTTTATAACACAAATGACGAACAGTTAAAATCAAATAAATCTATCGATTTTAAACGATCATCACTGTTTTTTACGAACAAAGAATTCGGCTTAAATAAACCTGAAATAAATTCAAATTATTTGGATAATTCTGCGTTATCACAATCTGCTGCACAAAAAATTCGAGCCATGATAAATCCATATGGAACAGATTCAATTCGACAATTACGAATTTTTAATAATAATCATTACACATATATTTATGACAAACATTTATTCGATGACATTGTAGAAACCCCACCGAAAAATGCATTATTTGCATCAAAAATGCCAGAAAAACGACTACAAATATCAGATGCAAATGCAATGAAAAAAGAGCGTATATTACAATATATTAAAAATAATCACAATTATTTGAATATGCCAACGAAATCTATCCATATTCAAGTGAATTTACCAGTAATTAGCAGTAATATAGGAGTGGAGAGAACGACGAGTGATATAAGGTATAATGAATGGAATTTGAATAATGTTTTAAATACTTTTAAAACATTTGTCAGTAAAATATTAATTAAGAAACAAACATATATGGAAAAATTAATAAAGAAGAATAAGAAATATATTGATAGAGTTCGATCATATCTTGGTTTACGTCGGAGTAGATATATTGATTCATTCCCAAAATTAACGAATAGTGATTTGTCAATATTAGAACGGAAGAAAAAACACAACCAAATCAGTGTTTGTTATTTGGACAATCATCCAACTCATATAATTAATTCACGTAATGATTATTTTACCCAACCATCTCTCGATGAATTAGTACCATATGTGGATGATACGAATCAAACATGCATTGTAGAGAATTTTACAATCGGAAGAATTGGTTATGGTACGATTGAATTTTTGGAACCAGTTGATGTATATAATTTAAATATTGATAGGGATTTACAATTTACTCGTAAAAATATTGATATTTATCCGAATGATTTTAATAAACCTCCGATTGGTGTTGGTTTAAATAAAAAAGCAAAAATAACATTATACGAAGTTTGGCCAACTGATAAATATACAAATGCAACAATAACAGATGAAAATCAATTGGAATCACTTCAATTTAAAACAATGTTAGAGGCTATTTGTGCGGAACGTAATTTTAAATTTGTAAGTTATTGTGGTCGTTCTGGATGTTGGGTTTTCCATGTTGATCATTTTTAAACATTTTGGCGTGAATAGAACATTTATATATTTTTTTATTTTGGTTTTTTTTTTTATTGTATACTTCTACAGTTTTATATTTTATTCTTTAAATGGTTTTTTAATACAACTGAAAAAATTAAAAATGGATGGTTCTAATGGTTTTTTTAACGAATGTGGATTTGAGTTTAAGACTTTGTATGTGAGAATGTTAACTGTCTGACTTTTGAATAATTCGACGTTTTCAATATCATTCCACTTACAATTTTTCAAAGATCAGAACAGATATACATTAAATGAGATTTTGTTAAAAATTTTCGTATCCATTTTATTTTAATTTTTTAAAATTTGTAAAGAAATCATTTAAATATTTAAATAAAATTCTCAAAAACAAATCATAAATCACTGCGACATTTTTTTATATCACCATTGATAGCATTTTCATTTTCCAAATCTATTTTGTCAATTACACTAGAATCAGGCTCAGCAAATATTAAACTATCTCGAACCTGAAAACAGAAATACATAATTGAGAATCATTGGTTTCTCATTTTAAAACAAGTGAAATTTAATAAACCCCCGACAAAATTTTCTTTGCAGAACCCTAAACTCCTTGAAACATAGCTTAGAATATTTTCCATTAAATTACTTTTCCAACGAAACTAAAAAACCAGAATCGGCCAATCCGTTAAGGCGCTGCGATGCCACAGACAGACAGACAAGCAGACACACACAGCGGTCAAACTTATAAAACACCTCTGTTTTAGTTCGGGGGCTAATAAAACTTGGTGAAAGGGTATACAATGTGTTTTAAATACCATGTTTTGGATTACTTTTACAGGATGCCTTGTTCAACAGTTATACATTTTTAAACTCAAGATTTTGATAACAATGCCTTATAAGGTATACAGAGGAGTCTTGTACATCAAAGGCAATGAATTGTAAAAAATCAACCTACTTTTATGAATCATTTCTGTGTCATTTCTTAATTTTTTTCATTGAATAGCGGTTTCACAAATTTTTTTATTTTAACGCCTGTTTTCCCGAATGTTTGTTTGTCTTATTTCCCGAGCGCTATGGTTGTTTTAACCCCTTAATATTCAAGATTAAAATAAAACTCTTATGTACCTTTTCAGCTTCAGCAAGTACTCGAATTAGGTTTTTATGTCCTAATTTTTTTAAATTTTCAACAGTCCATCGTTGTGGATTTTTTCTTTGTAACGCAGCAAATAAATCTTGATATTTGGAAACATCTTCTAATCCTTGAGGCTGTCTAAAAATTTTGAATGCATAAATATTTTGTTCAGTTCATTAAAATTGCTTGTCTATTGATTAGTAAATACCTTTCTACACCGTCGTAATCACCACCTATGCCAACATTGTCATGCCCGGTTATATTCACAATATGATTGATATGATCTGTAAAATAAATAATATTGATTGAAATAATTTGATGAGTCCAAACTTTCCGTAAATATATTAAGGATCCTGTGTAAATTTGTTTGAAAATTGGTACGTGTTATTACATCAATGACAATAATTAAAGCAGCAATGACAAAAAACATGCCTCTATGAATATTACCTTTGCAGAATATTACGATTAGCAAATTCATACTGATGACTACAATAATGTGCCTAGTTGAGATTCGAAACTATTTTTACTTTTTAATTTACGGCTAGACATTGTAGCAATATTTTGATATACACCTCATTTACAGAGTGAGAAAGTTGTTTCCTTTGTTTTCGGAGTTAAAGAGATACAAAAATTGCCGTCGCATAATTTTGACTCTAGAAGAAAAATACTTAATAATTTTGAATCTATTACAAACTTCATCTCGTGAGACTCTATTCGCATAATGTACCTACAGCATTATTAGTTGAATTCGTTTTGTTCTATTCTACACCTAAACATTCTTGAAAGAATCTACAAAAGCATAGCAGCAGAAAACGTTTTCTTATTCATTTGGATTATTTTGCTGCTTCACCAAGTAGAATGTACATCGATACATTATACAGTAGCAGTATCTTTCGCACTCATGCAGACGTTACTGCTCTCTAAATTCACCGAGGCGGATTTTTGCATCTATTGAACCAACAAAAAATTTATTCAACAAACTCTAATTTTTATGTATCAATACGTACCAATAATAGTATCGATTGTAGCCTTTTGAGGGTCAGCTGCTACGAATCCTGCATAAAAGTTCACCATTATAATACCTTTGTTCACTACCTGTAACAATTATGTCATTTACAAGGCGAGTTTTCAAAAACGCACAATATGGTTCACGAAAGGTATCACAATCAAAGTGCACTATTTCATTTAAAAATGGAAATACATATGTATTGAGTGGAATGGATATTTTCAATGCATTGTAATGTAGACATGCTCTGATTAAGTATGGAATAAAACATGCGGCAAATGGCCCCCGCGGCTCTGAGGACAGCTGACTTTAGTCTTTTCATGAACAATCGCAATTCACTTCACTGTCTCAGCGTTACTTTCCCTTTTTTAATAATCGGAACAATCATAGGCAACAGTAGTCAAATTTCAGACTTGCTATTTGTACGAGAAAACTGGCACAAAATTGAGGTAGTGCACTCTTATTGAGACATCGTTTGCAATCAAATTAAATACGCTTACCAATTTTCCTAAGATATCATCTTGAACATTTCGATGATGCGCATTAATTGCATACGCTGATGAATGTGAAAATATTACCGGAGCCAATGAAATTTCTAATACTTGTTCCATAACACGACGTGACACATGAGATATATCGACTAGCATTCCCAATCGATTCATTTCTAAAATTACTTTCTGAAAATATTAAATTTATTTACTAATGGTACGGTACTGTACATATGATATAAATAACTTTTATTGAATACCTTGCCAAAATCAGTTAAACCTGCATGGTTTGGGGCACTTGGGTCTGCGTCGACTGGACTTGCATCAGCCCATGGTGTATTACATGAGTGCGTTAATGTCATGTATCTCACGCCTAATTGATAATATTTACGAAGTATACCTAAGCGGGAATCGATTGAGTGGCCACCTTCTACTCCAATTAAACTGGCAATTTTTCCAGCTTGAAAAGCATTTAAGATACCTGTACAAAATCAAATGCATTTTAGAAGTTACTATGCCATGTATGAAGGTCAGATAATGAATAATTTTTACATGTCACCTTTCCCTTTAATTAGGGACAACGATATTGCCCTAAGATTGCCTATTGTTATTATTATTTTGCTTTAGTTAAACTTCAAAAATAAAATAATATAAAGTAAATACTTAAAGAAATAAAAAAGAGTTGAGTCCACATTAAACTATTGAACTGAACTGGAAGAAATTGAATTGAACATAAATCTTTGTAGGGTGTCCCTAAATCGTAGAACGAAACAGAAACTATGAATTCCTTACAAAACTCTCTGACGAAAAGTTTTTTGATGTTATTTGTTCTGACGCACGGTTAACAAGAAAGTTTCTTTAAATATCGTTTTTAAAATCATCGTACAAAAAGACGTAGAAAATAAAGTTTGGCACAGTTTACCATCGGACCTTTTTTCAATAACCTTTTAATATTCACGGAAAAATTCTTGTTCTAAAATAAAAAATTCAAACTTTAAATACTAGAACTTATACCGATGATACATATACTGACGATAAATTATAAACTTAAACTATAGTAAAATTAACTTTCTTTAAACTTTGCTGTTAATAGAAAATTTCAGTTTTCCTAAAACTAGTCAAGCAATTCGTAAAATTTAAAACAAAATTCGAATTAAATTTATTGTCTTAGATATCGATATCTATACAATGCAATGTAATCTATATTGTATATTACGGGTTTGAGACCAAAATGGTATCAAGGAAACAAAGGAGTCTTCACAGAATTTGAAAGTGACGCGGGAGGTAACGAAAAATAATAAAATAAATTTTCAAATATTAAAGTCAGATTACGCTAGAGCTGGAAACAAGTATAACTATCGTAGGGGAAAGCCAACAACCTTATCATGTAAGAAACGTTATGACGTGACTTTGAGCAAAAGTAGTTGGCGATTACACGTAATATATACTTATCTAAACAAGAATAATTAATCTTATTTCTTATTATTAATAATAAGAAATAATCGTACACACCTTGTGAAGTTGTAACAAATTCTAAATGCTGTGGATATTTTTCAACAAATCGATGAATCAAATCTATAATTTCCATAGTCAATTCAACTGCATCTTTATAACTACTTTTACATGAAACATAAGCACTCCAAAACTATACGTAAAAATGATTTTGTATATAAAAAGGCATTTTTAATTATTAATTAATTCATATCTTCTTTACCTGTGCACCGACTTTTCCAGCTTTCATTCTTGGCAAATCCGTATGACAAGATTTGCAATTTTCACGTCCCCATACAGGATCAGAGGTTAAGTTTTTAGTGAATTCATAATTAGATAAATTTAAACCCAGTTTGGAATATATATTCCATGGTAAATCGTTATGTCTGAAATATAAAGTTGTAGGATTTAGTAAGTATCAAGCTAAAAAATACAAAGTGTAACACGTTTCAACATCAACATCTCAGCCTGTAATATATTATCTATCACAAGGTGAACAGTTAATTACAGCCTGGTACTAAAAAAAGTTTTATCCTCGCAAAATGCAAAATACATCGCGGTCACAGATGTTACAAAAAATTATTGAGTCTTCAACAGTTAAAAGATGATCTTGATCACTCAATTAAAAATTAAAATGATTGCGTGAAGTTCAACTTTTACGATGAATTTTTTTATAACTTGATAAACTTAGACGAAAAGAATAATAATAAAATTTTTCGATATCTGTCTTAGTTTTTGAAATATCGAAGACTAATTAATTAAAACAAAAATTGTATATCTGAAATTATTTAAACACAGATCGAACATCCTTAATGAAGTCGGTTGACACGGTTTCTTACTATTTTTATTTCTTTATTAAGGTTTTAATTATAGTTTCATTTTTCATTTTCTATGGTTAAATCTGGGTCAAATTGTCAAAGTGTTCCATTTTACAGCCGCTTTATCATAAGACCAACGTAAAATATGCCTACTTACTTTTGAAGTCAATGAATTATTTATTTAAATAATCGTTCAAAATTCTTTATATTTTCAGAATTCATATAAACTTTTTTAAACTACCCAATTTTTGAAAAGAAACTAAAGTTTTTATATCTGGACACAAATTATTTATTGTGGAGTTATAATATCATCGAATATGAAAGTTTGGTAGACTCGGTAAAAGGAAGATACTGACGAAGTTTCAAGTAAGTACCTATTAATTATTTATCAAAATACCTATGGTCTATAAGAAAAAATCTCATTAACAAATTGGTTTCTTGCATAAAAATGCAATTATTACATAATTAACAATGGATCTTTTTTTTATTAAATCATTACTTCTGCTCTGGGGTTTTCTGGAATTTTTATTTTTTCATTTGTTTATTTAATATAAACAATAAAACTTTTACGCTACTTTTTGTTTGTTTGTTTGTTTTTTTTTTTTTTTTTTTAATTGTCTAAATATTAATAACAACAATCATGTGTCGTTATTTTAGATCTTACTTTTTTCGGGGCACTTCCCACTACGAATCGCTATGGATTTTATAAAACATTTTTAAGGGAAGTAATATTAAATGAACATGAAATACAATCTCCCAACAAAAGAATTATTAATTAGGAAATATTAATTAATTGAAATAAGAAAATCATTATTGTAAATGATAAATAGAAATTTAGAAAAAAATATTGCGTGATTGAAATCGAAAGTATAACGAAAAACAAACCCATTAATCATATACTCATTATTTAGTTGCAGACAAGTTAATCTTATTATTATTATTTTAAAAAAATCCACATTGACATGATAATTGGAGCTGTAAATAAAGTTTTCAGCGGGCCCGATATTTTTGAATTCATGAGTATTCCATTGTTCTTATTTATTTAAAAAAAAAGGCCGTAATGCTTTTAGAACGAATTAAATAAAAATGATTTCCTCGTGTTATTGCTGACAAAAACTGTAAAAATTTGCATTAAATAGAACCATTCAAATAAAAATGCATAACGATTTTCGTATTTTGCTCGTCAAACCTCTCTTGATTAATCATTTTAAAAAAATTTCACTTTGAAGTACGTAGCAAAATTGAAATACATTGTTGAAAAGATAACTATTTGTCAATTAATTTAATAATTTTTGCTTAATGAAAATCACTTTCGTTCACCACATTTAGTTTCACCACAATTTTCATGTTTTCGAATTATATTTTACAATTACGCTTTAGAGGTAATCGCGAACATGAATCAATACTAACGGGTACTAACAAATATTGATATAGATATAACAACTGTTTCAAAAGAAGCTTTATTATTAGTTTGACATTTTGGATGTATTTTAAATAGCTAATTATTATCTATCTATTATTAGCTCTCTAAAATATATCCAAAATGGCAAACTAATAATAAAGCTTCTTTAAAAATAGTTGTTATATCTATACTAATATTCTTCATATAACACGTTATTGATTCATCTTAAAGCATAATTGTAAAATATAATTTGAAAGCATGAATAAAAATAGTCACTAAAATTTTTCAGCTTTAATTGGATGTTAATAGCTTGGTCATCATTACCCCACTTAATTAGTAATAACCCCACGCCAGCCCATTTTATTATGAAAGTTTAAGACAGTATAAAGTGTTATTGCAAAAATTATTTTGTTTTATGCTATTATAATGACCTGCTATTATTATTACTATTATAATAGCCTGGTAATCAATATGATAATGTTATTCATCATAATATGATTTTTTGCAATAGCATAATCTAATTCTTATTTTTCCTGAAAGTGGCCGTAAGTTCTATTATCCTCTATAAACAAACACTTTATGAATAAAATATTTAGTTTTACAAATGATTAATGAAAATTAAAAAATAATACACGCGATAATCGAAAAAAATTAAACACATACCTAACCATTAATTATATATCAATAAGACGTACAATAAATCAAAATCCAAAACACACAAGGCAAACAATTTCTATAAAAAACAAGTGAAAACAAACAATTGACTGAATAATTTTTGAAATACCATGCAAAGGCAGTGTTGCTTATTCTATCATATTACACCTAATTTGCGCCACCACGGGTAAACAGTGATGTTTACGAAAAAATGTTTCAAACAAAAGTTGATTATTTTTTCATAAGGAATATTTTTATAACCTTTTGTTCTATCTATTTTTTACTATTAATTTGTCAATTCAAATTAAATAAATCAAAATAATTACGGAAACCGACTTGCTGCAAGTTGGTTCTCTTCCAAAAGTTGTACCCAAGTGAAGAGGCTCTAATCGGGACAAAAAAATGAAACACATACCCATCAATAACAAGTATATCTTCAAGACATACAATTACTGAAAATCCAAAACACCACAAAGTAAACAACTTTAATAAAACATGTGGCATATTTATAATTATTCTTCCGCACTTTCAAAATCAATAGTTTTTTTTTAAATTTTATATCAAGACTCAGATGTGAAGTACAACTAATTTTAACATTGACTGTGTACTAAAATTTATAGTTCATGCAATTAAATATTATTATTTATCTTGAATCGAACTAATCAATACTTTTACTTTGTACGTACTGAATAAGATAATGCCATGCACTCATAAATTGTGTATTTGATAAGTAAGAGAGTGTGTGTGGAATTTTTAATCAATTTTATCAAACTAATTTTTATTAGTTACTTGTGTAAAAAATTAATTAATATAAATTATTGGAAACATATTAAATTCTTTATAAAACAAGAGAAGAATGGAATTAAACCTATTAAAATTTTATTTATTTATTATTTGATAAAAATTGTAAGTTTAGTAAAGAAAATTGAGGTTTTTGCAGTGATTTGGGACTATAATTTTTGAATATCGAGTTTTTGAATGTTCGTGTTTTTCAGCAATAAATTTTTATTTTGTGTTAAAAAAGTTATTGGCAATAAAATTCGTGAAAAATTGAGTAGACTTATGAAAATGTAAACCATTTTTCAAACCTTTCGATAGTTGCCAACTGTTGGCCATATTTGTCGTATTGTTTCTTCAGTTACTATCTTTACTGTTTTGATATTATTCGATTGGAAAAAGAGTAGAAAAAGACAAAAAAAAGAAAACTATATCATAAATTTGACCACGTACGTTTTTTTATTATGAAGCTTACTTTCTCAATTAGGCAGACAAAAATAATCATGAAAATTTCGCTTCATTATGGGCTCACGGTCTCGCAGATTCAGTTGGGGTAAATTATTCGACTTTCTTCGAGAACATCTATTATGCGTATCACATAGAAGAGTGTATATTCTACCCAAGAGTACGGATGAGTTGCTACATTAAAGTCATGACTTGGGATACCTTGGATGATTTTCTGAATCACTCTCGTCCTACAAATAACATCTTCTAACAAATTCCCTCAGTGTTGTGATAAAAAGTGCTATTTACTATTTAACTTTTTTCCTAGGAAAAATTTTAAAGGCGATATCATAATTCGAAGAACTTAGGTTATAAAACATACTTTAATACCAAGACTTCAGTTATAGAAAACTTCAACATTAATAAATGCATTATTTGATATTAAAAAAACTAATAATTGTATGGCGTTTGTAGGATAACAGGGTATTTATACACTTGCTTCTATTAGTTGTTACTTTCACTGTTTAATTTAATGCATATTGTATTCAAATTACAAACCTGACAAATGAAAAAACAGTTCTGAATATAAGTTCACTATGTAGGTACTAACAAGAGAAGATGCAATTATATAGTAGTTTATCGTGTTTTTATTATCTTTCATATGAAAGCTTAAGTTTCATGCGCTTTATGTAATATTGCAGCATATGTCAAATTTCTTATATGTTCAAAATGTTATATTAGTCCAAGAAAATTACTATCCCAAAACAAAGACGATGTAAAGACGCGATATCTGTATGTTTTAAACTCTAGTCACGATACGTACATATTTCAGGTAAGGGTTTTTAAAACATATACAGAAAAACAAAAAAAATACGTTACCTTTTAAAAAAAAACCGTCTTATAAAATGAAAATCGATCCACCCCCTTCCTTTAATAACCTAGGTTTGGGTAGTGGTTAACTTTAATATATTAAATGGAAACTGTTATTGTTTATAAAAGACGCAGATTCAATTATGAAGTTATCAACTTTTCCAGTTTCAGATTGAATTTCGATTCACATTAGTTAACTGTAAAATTTTAAAAATTACGAAAAAATTTTTTTCGATTGTAGCGTTAATTAAATTTTTGTAAAATTAATTTACTTTGAGAATCTGTTTCTTCACCGCTGCCCAGTCCAGGTCAGCAGGGGCGAGGGGTAGTTCAATTTTCATTTCAGTTTTATAAAAGCGTTTCTCTAGTTATTCGACTGATCCCATGACCGAAGCTTGAATCGCTTTGAATCATCCTTCATAATTTAAATTGAGCGCATCCAGCTTTTATAAATAGTCATGTATGAGTGGCTCATAAGAAAAATTATATTTTACTTTTTAGTGCAATAACAGCTTGTCCCTAAGAAGTATTTTTAATAAAACTTTTTTTTGTATATTTAGACTCGGTAAGAAATGTATGGCGTTTACTACAATGCTGGTATGGTATAGAGACAAATAATAAAATATCCATGTTAGCATACGTAATATCACAGTATTAAATAGGGTTATCCACCAGAAGTATTGTGGGTATCGCCAACCAGTATGGGCCTGGCATCCATATTGCATTGATTTGCCCGACATAACTATTGCTAATGTTACTATTCCCTTAATACAGTAGACAGTATGGCGTTCACACCGATACTGACGTAGTGACAAACACAAAAAACGTGGGCTTGAAATTTCTTACAGTGTATGTAAGTATATATATTTAAAACATGGGCCTGAAATAAGTACATTTCCTGTCTAACATTTAAAACATACTTAAAGGTGCCTATCCTATCCACCCGAAAATTTGTCACTTTACGCAACTTTCTTCCATCACTACATTTCTATTGGACTAATACCTACAATATAAACAATGAATATTAAATATTTCTTATTTTATTGCAGTTTATTCTATTTTATTATATATGAAGTATCCATAAAATATTGACAATGGAATGAAACCTTTGTTTTAATCTCACTTATTTGAAGTGACCTGTTGTGATTATTGACGATAGAAAAATATCAACATTACCGTCAACTTCAAATGAAAGTTATAAAACGAAGCCAAAACCAAAATTTCTGTTTGACTATTGTTTTGAATTTTATTTTTTTTACTTAGTTTGTGCGATTCACCGTGAGCCTCTTGTTGATGCTTTGAAATCATTTAGAGAATCGCAATTCACACTTTGAGAAAAAGCTAATTCCTACTGTTGATGATTACATTATAATCCAATTCATATTTAAAAAAATTGATCTAGACATCGCACCGAATATGAAATTTTATTTTATCTTTTTGCGTGGAAAAGAAAATCAAATTAAGGTAAATTATTTAGATTGATTTCAGTACAAAACACGGGTATGGTCACATTTTGCATGGAAAATAAATGAACTAGTATAAATTATAAACTAATATAAGACTACTTTCAACATTTTCGGAATCCTTGTTATGTCATATCTTTAATATGAAACAAATAATAACAGAAATTGTATACAGGTGTGTAAGATACCCCAGAAGCACATTATATAATGATAGATAGAGTATGAGTAAGTAAAATGTTCAAATTCTAATTTTTTATCTCGATATCATCTTTCTTTGAATTTTAATATGTTTTCTCATTTCACAAATCTTAGTTACGGTTGTTCGTAAGTGCAAAAACTTTTACTAGCTATTGTGAACCTGTTATAAGAAACCTGTATTATATCTTAGAAAATAAAATTCTAATATATCCTGGCTAAAAAATTACTTATTTTCCTTTCTCTAATTTGGGGAAGCAGAAGAGAATTCATTTTCAAAATTAAGAATAATTTTTTAATGTTAATTTTTTACTTTTACTCTATATTTTATGAAATAATTGTAATATTACTGTATTGACATTTAAGTTCAAAATAGAGAATAAATATAAATTTAAAAAAAATTGTAATACAGTGCAACCTCGATATAACGAATCTGAAGGGAACCAGTAAATATTCGTTATATCAAGTAATTCGTTAAACTGAGGTTTGTTATATTGAGGTTAAGTTGGTCTAAAATTCGTTATAAAGAGGAAAAAAGTGTCGGAACCTCTCGCGACATGAATTACATACTATGGAGTATAGGTACTAACTGTCATATATTGGTGGGACTTTATACGTTATATAAAGGTTTTGAATTGACGAATTTCGTTATTTAGAGGTATTTAAATTTTTTATGTAGTTGAAAATTCGTTATAAAGAGGCAGTTCGCAAAAAATATTCGTAATGTAGAGGTATATTTTATATTGACTCTTATGGACAATTCAAGGGGATTGCGAAAAATTTGTTAAATCGAGGAATTCGTTATATTGAGGTTCGTTATATTAAGGTTGCACTGTATTAGTTTAAAAGAACCAAAAAATACTTCTGATTTAGTACTCAACACCAGAATATTTAATATGATATAACATAAAATATCCTTGAACTTACTTTAAATTTTCTCTGTTATGTTTAACTACTGATAACTCGCATATTCTCCAAATTCATGACAAGCTGAATCGATTTGTTTCCAACTTATTTATCGAATTTTTGGGTCGTTTTTATTTGTTGCAGTGTTTTCGGGTCTACCTCCCTACCAGCAAACAAATCAAAACGTGCGATAAGGAACATAGTACCAATAAATAAACCATATTCGTTCATCGAATGTGATTATTAAAAATGGCCACCTGTACATGGAATTGCATTCTCGCATATTATCAAGTGTTTATTAGTTCAAAACCATGAATGTTTCCATACTGAAAACGAACGTGTATAGTAACAAAGAAACAAAGAAACAAAGTCGTATTTTGACGTCATGCTCTATTACACAAAACCTTGTGTAATAGTTAATTACCTAAAACTTAGTGAACTGTTCATGTGTTTGTTTTTGCATAGTACTTACGTTCATAGTACCCGTTAGATGCTAGAATATATAAACTACTAGATCTTATTGTTTTTACGAATGTTTATGACGAATGTTTAATGATGTTTCAAAACTTTTAATAAAACGCATCAATGCAAATTATAATATTTAATGTTTTAATGAACATTGTAAGGTGATGATTATAATGATTGAGATTAAACTCCGTATTTTAGCACTTTACCATATGTAAAGTATATAAGTAAAGAAGAATAACCATGCAAAAATAATTTTCCGGTTTTCTTCATTTTTTCTAATTTTAAGAACCTTAAGAAATTTTTTGTTTTAGAAAAAACTTCTTGTTTGATGTCCTTTTGATCCATTTTATGCTTATTTTTACCCGAATGAGCAACGCAAAGGAGTGGTAATGTTTTTATCGTTCTATATATATGTGTTCCTATATGACACACTAGAAACCAAACGTGTTGGCCGATTTTGATGATTTAGACATCAATCGTTTTGTCTTAACCTTGCGAGTGCTACTGAAGATATGGTAGTATTGAAAATATAATATGGCCACCACCAGATGCCAAACTGTGAAAAAGCATGTATGTAAAAAGATTAGATACAAATTGCACTAAACCAAACTATGCAAATTTCTGCTTGATAATTCTTTTCAATTTTTTTTATGTTAACGGAAGGACGAGCGAACAAACGAAAAGGAACTTGGACGTTTTATTTATACAGAGTATAAAAATTCCACTTTAAAGCATTATTTTGGTTCTAATTTTTGAAACTTATAGGTATGTTTGTATTTGTCTGGTACATTTTTGTAAGTTTTTTAATATAAACAAATTATTCGGCGAAATTTGGAGATTTAAAATGAAGTTTTGAAAAGAACATTTATTTTCCTGAATTAGTATTATTCTAAAATGGAAATCATTTGTTTGTTTCACTTCGTTGTTGTCAAAACTGTTGAGTTTGGGTGGCTATAATCAAATCGATAACTTTTAATAACCAAATATAAGAAAGGGATTGGAATGGCAATATTATTAAAGGAACTAATCGCTAGTTGCAAGTCTAGTAACAACTGAGGACTTGCACCAAATTAAAACTATTTAAAGATCAAAAGATTCTATTGTCTAGCGCACCTGCATATTAAGTGACTGGCAAATGAATAGAAAATTAAATGTAAAACTAAATAATAAACCTTCATAATAGTAGCATTGTTAATTTTAATTTTGTATAACACTTAATATTTTATGATTATCATTACACTGATATTTCAGAGCTTATATTCCACGAAGGTAGGTGGAACTGGATGACATTATTTCTACAAACAACATTCATTTGAAACATAAAACATTTAAATGTCGTAAACAATGACATTTGTTATTTTTAATGTTATCAGCTACTAAAAACATAAACCTTTTAAAAATTCTTTGTGTATTTTATTTGATATTTCTACCTTTTTGCACTTATAATAATTAGAGAAATGACTATTGTAAAACTTGTGTATCGAATAGAGTAATTCAGAGAAACATGTTTCGTCATTTTAAATGTACAATTAATTAACATATTTCAATAATCTCAAAAATGACACTAGTCGAATGCACAGTTTCATTAAAAATCATTTTAAAACAGACATATTTAAAAAATGAACTATTTTGCAGCAATTTTTTTTAGTACAATTAATGTTTATTTATGAGATGGATACGTCTAGATTTTTGTTTTACTTGTGGACAATTCGTGAACAAGACACATGCGCAAACGATGTCTATTGACGAAGTCGGTGAATATGAGTTCAGCTACTTCGACAATTAGCGATTAAGACCATCTGCAAGTGGCAAAAAATGAAGTCAGTAAGTAAGCTCAGTTTGAAACTTTAATTTGTATTGATCTTCAAATTGCCCAAAAATCCTCTCATACATAGGATGAATCCACTATACACTTACAGCTGTATCAAGGATAGAGTCAACCAGAGATTTTTCGACACAATATCTTATATGGCGGAAATCCGGTACAGTAACAAGCAACACAACATAACTTTGCCAACCTAACCAACACTGATAACTTTTTAATTATCTTAGTTATTTAAGGACAAAAACGTGAGCGAAGCCACGAGTAAAAGATAGTCATAAATAATTGATTAATGAACAAAAAGAATCATTATGAAAAATCTAATTTTGGAAAAATTTTGAAATATCCATTTGTTTTATTCTTTGTGTTTTGAGTAAGTAGATCATCCACAAATGTTGGCGTGGTTTTAGCAATATCATCTGCAGAGCATCACCTACACTTTGACGTATGTAGGTATGTATTCTATTATAAAGTAATGACATTGTGTTTATTTTTAATATTAACTATAATACACAGTGTCTCATTTTAATTATCGGGTAAATGCGAATTTTTTTTCGATTTTCAGATAGAAACCACTACAATGAGAGCTAAGCACCGTATATGCACATAATTGTGCCCCCCCCTATCAAAGGTTGACCTAAAAAAACAAAAACGTTATAGCGGCCGTAATAAGCGCAAAGTCGCAAACTAAAAAAAGAAATATTACTTATCATAAACTAATCTTTTCAATCTAGGAATCTGACCAATTCAATAATATGGCTTAATCTAGATTAAATAATGCTGCAATAATGAGACTCAATAAAAAAAAAGAACAGGGAGCATCTGTATTGTTTAGTTTTTGATTGGATTATAACATTCTCACATTTAGGCGCAACAATTCATCGAATATACATTATTAGCAAATTGCTGAAGGAAATGGAGCTATTGATTTTGCACTGATAGTAGTGGAAATTTTGGAAAATTTTTTCAATTGTTCAACGATCCTACCTAATAGATGTCAAAAATGATATCGTTTAAATTTATATATGTATATACATATGGTATCTATACGTTTATGTGTCTTGTAAACTCTTTAGCGGTCGCAATTTAAATCCGATTTGAATAAAATTTGGTAATATAAATATGGGCTTTGGTATTTGAAAAGTCAAGTTCATTAATGATGAAGATCGACCCATAAACAAGCTGTGAGGGTGTCCATAAAGGACAAAATTTTGAGTTTTTTTCAAAATAAACAATATTTTATCAAAGTACTCTTGTGATTTTATCTCTAGATGCTTCGTTTTCGAAATAACAACTCTGGAAAAATTAAAAAATTAAAAATACAATATTCGATTTTTTTTTAAATGTGTTAATTTTTCAATCTCTGAGGGAATTTGCTTAGCTAACGCAACTCCTGCACTACGAATTTTTTTCTTTTTTCTATTTATGAAAAACTGTTTCCAACAAAAGTTATTTGTTTTGTTGTACAGAATAATTTTATTTTTTAAGATTTTCCTTTATCTCTTATCTGTTATGAACATAAATATATTTCTAAGCAATCTGGTCTCTGTGAGATGTAGACACTCTTCATGTAGAACAATTTTTTTTAAAAATTAGGACATTTATTCCAAGTACCCATTAGATCAATGGCTAAAATTTGTATTTTTTTAATAATGGAGCTTTGTTTTAATTCTAAGTTTACTAAAATTATTTTTTCGAATTATAATTATGATTATTATGAAAATTTGGCAGGTATGTAATACGAAAAAGACACTGTATATTTTATTATAGAGAGATGTATGTTTTTTGTTTTTCCTCTATGTACTATTTCTATTATGATCCATCATAAAATGAATTATTGGTGTGGTGTTGCATGATTTTTATTTTATATTATAAATCACATATGTGCTGTTTTATATTTGACAGGTCACGTATTTATTAATATATGAGGAGAACCTACTAAACCTTTAGTTCAACAAATTATCATGAAAAACAAATCATTTACAATATAAATAATATGTGTCCATTAAAGAAGAGCATATTATTTATTTTTAAGATATATGATTGTTTGCTCACATAGTATTTCTACATACTGTATGCTGTTGAAGACGGCAGTTAGTATATAATTGTACGGAAGTAAGAACAAGTTTACTATTGTCATTTTTACAGTAAATGAAATGCAATACTTAAAACTATTGTTCTTAGCTTAAGCTTTACCAATTATATATCATGAGTTTATAAACATGATCTCATTGGCTTAGAAATGGTAGTGAAAAAAGTTAATACGATTATCCTTTGACAGGGTCGTCACGCGAGCATATAGCGCTGCCTGGTGGCAAGTATTTAGGTTGCGTCTTATATGAATATATCGGGATCGGCTCTAACGATTTGATAAAAATTCGTAAATTGATAGTTTTTAATATAAGTAAGAGTAAAGGCAAAATTGAGGAAGTTAGCTACAATCGTGTCTTTAACCTTAAAGAGTCTGTAAATTTAATTGATAAACTTTTTTATTTCGTTTAAATGATTCAGTATCAAATTAACTAAAGTATAATAAAGTATCAAATTAACTAAAGTATAATAAAGTAATTGTGTTATCAAAAAAATCGAATTTTGTTAACTTTGTGACGTCATCAGAATCCAAAAAATTTAATTTTGCTCTATAACATCCAAATTTTATTCAATTTTGTTAAACTAAGTATGTAATCCTACTAAATTTGGGTCATACTTTTCAAATGTGTGAACAAAATTAACCTAGCTGTAATAGGTTTCAAGAATGCGGAGTCGTAGTCCCGGAATTAAGCACATAAGTGATAGCTGGCAAAAAACTGACATCACAGCTGAAAAGAATGACCAAAAATTAGTAGGTTTCAAAAAAAATTTCCGATAAGATCGGATCAAATTCGACTGTGTTATCAAAAAATCGAATTTGTTAACTTTGTGACGTCATCAGAATCCAAAAAATTTAATTTTGCTCTATCACATCCAAATTTTATCCAATTTTGTTAAACCAAGTATGCAATCCTACTTAATTTGGGTCATACTTTTCAAATGTGTGAACAAAATTAACCTAGCTGTAATAGGTTTCAAGAATGCGGAGTCCCGGAATTAAGCACATAAGTGATAACTTTATTTTTAAGCGTATTTTCTGATCCTTATCTTCAATAGTGAAGTGAAATAGAATTACATAGAATTACAAAAAGTAACAGAGCAATTAACTTACCTCCGTAAGTTCACATGTTTCAAAAACGTTTACCAAGAGACTTCATAAAAAAAATATTAGCACCGTTTTTGAAGTATTCAAAATACGGATTTCCTCATACACGAAAAATTATTGATCACTCCAACTGCAACACACGTAATTTCTGTTTTGATTTTTGAAAAACGCATACACACTCTGACTATTGATATCCCAACGGTCATAGCTCGTTTGCAATTGGGATCGTAATATTAGCAAATAAAATCTTTTAATATTAGCAAATAATTAAATTTTTGTTATTTTTTTCGGTATCTCGCATCAGAATATTTCTATTTTATAAAAAGAATAAAATATAATTTTGGTTATAAAAGATTTTAATTAAATAGTAATTGGAAATAATTATTTTAATTAAACAATAATTAACTACAAAAAATAACTTTTAAATTCATAAAAATATTTTATAATTATTTCAAATTAATAATAACTAATTACATTTATTTCGAAATTTTGCAATAAATAATGTATTGATAATGAATTCATAAAATATTCATTATTATATAATATATATATAATAAAAACTATTTCTGCATTATTTAACTTAATCTTTAATTAAAAAATATTAGATTACATCAAGGAAAATAATTTTTTTAATAATTGTTTTTATCAATCGTATCTGTTATCTAATTTACTTTGTAAAAAACAGGTGATTCTGAAAAAAATATAGTATTTGGATGCCTGTTATAGGTATATTTTCCGATACATTTGAGTATATTCAGCGATTTATTTGTATTCAAATTCAATTTGTTCTTAATGTTATTTCGACGTTTTTCAGACTTTGCCATCTTGTAGCTCTTCCAAATTAAATTATAGGGTTGAAAATTTGTATTAATGGGGCCACAAATGGGGCTACATGGGGCCGTAAAATAAAGTTATTTTTAAGGCTTTGCGTACTTCATACAGTTCCTAAATATTGAATTAGAGTGTTCAAACTCTGTATGTGAAGCGAGTAAATATTAAGTATCTTAATTTTGGCAGTCCTACTCACCCGCCAAGCCGTATGTCGATTTGCGTGAATTTTTCAGCTTTGAATGAAATATGAAAAGATAAAAATGCCATCTTTTCCAACACCAGCGCAATAAGGGCAGGAGAAACAGAATTATAAAGGTAAGTGACATCTTTAGTCCATGGCGATCAAGTATTAAGTTTGTTGGCCTTTGCGGGGACGATCATTAACTTTGACTAGTTTGCGGGTGCGACTATTTAATATAAAGTTTGAAAGCCTAGCTCGGGAGAGTTTCTGAAACTACTATACTGCAATTTTACATTAGTTCTTATAGGCTGCTTCTTCTCTAACCTATAATCTTTGTACCAGCGAATAAACAGAAGCATTAAAAGCGAGTTCTTGAGTTATAGTTAGAAGTGTAGTTATAAATGCTAGATGAATTTCACCCGCGAAAGCCTTTAATTTTAATAATTCATTGATTATCAATTTTATCATATCATTTAATTTAATTTTGTAACCATCTCAAAGAATGTACATAGTTATTTATTTCAAAATTTTTCATTTCGATTTTCGAGATGAAAAAAATAACTTTCTAGTAGATAAGTAAATACAACTTTATTTATTGTATTTGATCAATAGAATTATTTTCATTTACAACAGTTTTCAGTTAGATTAATGAGTATTTTAACCTAACAATTAATGATCAATGACAGTTTCATCTTTATGCATTCAGAATGTCGTAATATGTACCTAATGATTAACTCTGAAGTATATAATGTGTACTGCATACAATATACCGATGAGTTTTAACATATATTTGCAATTAAAGATAATTTATATATAAAACATTTAAATCAGGATGATTTAATACTAACTGTAACGGGCTATAATTTTATAGAAAGGGTGGATGATATTTTCTAAAATATACTCGTAGTGGTAGGGTGTTATTACAGTCGTATAGACTGTGAGTCCTTAATGTGGTGTAATTTCTAAGATACTTTTTGTGAACAATTTGGAGGATTGATTCAGATTGTTCGAATTTATGGAAATCGTGTTATTCAAGCTTTTAGTTTCGAGTTTCTTTTTTCAAATACTTTTCACGAGTAGGATTTATATTTCCTAAAAGAAAGTCATTGATCCTACACTCAGAAACAAATGGCGGGAGAAAGAACATTTATCAAGGAAGTGAAACATCCTATGAAGAGCTATAAGCTCCTGTGGCTGCATTTAAGGAGCCTCTCTGGGTGAGGTCTAGTCATCTATCATTGTGTATTTTTTACTGCGCATCTTAGTGATGCGCATTTCAAAGTACGCAAGGACGAACTCATACGAATAGGTGCCTTTTTTCCTGCTAGCCTCTCCAATTTAATTTTACGTCCTTTATATATATGTTCTTGAGCGGGAAGTTGCTACCGATAAAGTTGAAAGAATGAGTGATATTTTTCGAGGTTATGCTTTTATGAAATTATTAAATGGAATCTTAAGATTAAAAATAAATCCTCATAATCCAAAAAGAAAATATTTGGCAAACAAAAAATTATTTAAAAGTTGTTGGTACTCATTGACTGACTGTCTATGTAAAATTTTATACAATTTGTATGGTGAACTATCCTGTATAGAATACGTACAATAATCACGGTCTGATAAAAGTATTAGAATTACTATAAATTTACAATAAAATTTCGGCATGAAATGATAGACTAGACCCATTAATTATTTGAACTTGTGTGTGAAAATAAAACTTCATTCGCATGCAATATGGATGAAAAATCAGTTTTAATCACCCACAACCTCTATATAATAGGTGTTTTATTTTAAGTGAATAAACACATCAAATCATGCCAATTGACAGGTTATCGGATTTATTACAAAGCTGACTTGACTTATTTGAGTTGTACATCGAAGCGTATTACCGACAATATCATCCGAAAAGAATTTCATGACATTTGGTTGAGTCGTTATCGAAAAATTTTCTAAAATAGGCGATATTTTTCTTTTAATTCTTTGAAAAATAAATAATTAAAAAATTTTTTTAATTCTTTAAAATACTGAAAAGTTATTCGTGTGGACCTAAGTGTCGCACTAGAACCTCCCTCCCTCCGCCGATTTGTTTTTAAATATGATTATGGCTTTAAGGGAACCGTGGCTGACTTGAATGAAGTCAACTTTTTTGAAAATGAAGTTTTGCCCATGATACTCGCTTACATTGTAACTTTCTATAGATCCAATCATAAAATTAACCAGATTTTTACACTTTTTGAAACAAAATTATCCCACCCACCGGGGTTAAAAAAATTGCAGAAAAATCGAGAAATTTTTTATTTTCAATTTCGATAAAATTCAGTATATATAAGGTAATTTTGACCCAAAATTACAAAAATTGGGTGCATTTGAGGACTGGTCGAATCGATTTTGAGATACGGACTAAAATGGATTCAAATATTGCGATATTTCAGAAACTCTACATCCAATCATTTTTTGTCTTTAATTCAATGAAAAAATCTGAGTCAAACAGTTATGGTTTACAATTATTTACTCGTGGCGCTGATAGCGCTTAAATTCCATTACTATTATTAATTATATTGTAAATTAAAGTTTACTTTAAACATGGAGGTAGATCTAAATACATTCTAAAGTTTAAATAAAAAGATTGATAAATACAATTTTTTTCACAGTTCAATTCTACTATTTAATATTGTGAATTGAATTGAAAATGCATTTTTGCCTTTCAATTAAAAAATGTGCTTGATTCGTCAATTTTTATATAAAAATACAATTAAAACATATTATTTCACTTTTTAGGGGGATATAATTTAAATTCATCACATTGGTGAAAATATTCGCATATTTCTATTTTAATCGTAATTTATTGCGCTCTATACATTTATTACATTATATATAACCTTTTTTTAAATTTGGCATTGAACTGTGAATGACTGTTTGTACAATTCAAACAGAAAAAAATGACGGGTCTTTTCATGTGCCTTGCCGATATAACGTGTCAAACTGGTCTCATAACATAGAAAATAAAATAATGTACGAAACAGTAAGTTTACACATTAGAAAGATAAAGAATAAATATTGATGGTACTTACAAATTTTTGGTGTGCGAGCAACTTAAGTTAATTGGATGTAGTGCCATGGAATATTTTTTAAACCGCTAGAAATAGGAGAAAAGTCCAAATATAAAAAATGACCCTTATTAAAAAAACTTGTATTTGAAATTTTTTTGCGTTAACATTATTGCTTTCTCGTGCAGGTACAAATTAGACACAAACTGTATTTTAGTTTCCATTCACGCCTAAATTATAAAAAATTGAAAGTTCCAAGTTTTTAAGCTGTTTCGAAAAGTGGGTCTTTGGATTATAAGTTGAAACCCCATCCATTTGACAACATTGACGGGTCATTAGCAAAGGGAACAATTTTCAAGAACCATTTCTTTGGATAAAAAGCTTGTTAATTCCAAGGTAATGAAAATAAATTTCTTGGAAAAAACTTAAATAAAATCAAAAGAGTGTCTTTTTCTAAATGATAATGCACATACAACAATTAACTGAGTTAATGAGCAACCAAATCCTTAACAACAAGACCAGGTGTGATGTTATGAAGAAATCTGGTGTATACAAAATAATCTGTGGTGATTACAATGCCCTATATATCGGTCAAACAGGAAGATCCATTTCTATAAGAAAAAACGAACACTTATCCTCATATAGGTTTAAAAACAAGACCCAAATTTTGCAAATCACATACGAGAACAGGACCATACACCAAAAAACATTAACTTCGTAATCTTACATATCACTGAAAAAGGGCAAATTTCAATCTGCTAGAGTCACTAGAGGTGTTTAGACACAAAGAAGGTCTTGACATATTGTTAATCGACCAAACTGACCTAATCTCATCTTCTTTCTTTCAGCCATTGAAATGAAGAGGAAATTAATATTTCAATATCAGAGTCATTGGAAGTTAAATAAGTTTAAATCTTCACCTTCTAATGTTTTAGCTTTCCACATACGACTTACATTTTACATGCATTTTAATTAACCTGGCAATATTTACTTATTATAGCTATTTATACAACTTACACAGGACATATTTACAAATTTTTGAAAAACAAAAAATAAATATATTAAGTAAATAGTTTTTTATCCACTTGACCTTCAATGTAAATAGAAATAATTTGAATAAAATAATAGATATTTTTAACAAAATATTGAACAAGTTGTTAACTTGTTTTTTATTACCTGTAATTACATAATAAGCAAACAGTATATAAATCTTTAAATTTTTTAATTTTAACTTTATGTTCTGAAGATGATCAAATAAATCGAATATAACATTTGTTGTTTAAATTTAATACTAATTAGAATCATCAACTCCTCAATTAGGATAAAAAATAAAGAAATAGATTTTTAAATGGTTCTCGTAGATATCTAAACATAAACCGATATTTTTATGAACCGCCTTGTGTTTATATGTTATGTGCATGAAACAAATAAATTATTTTATATTAATTAAAGTTTCATTTCAATAGTATATATCATCTATTCACGTACATAATAATTTAATCTATGTAAATAATTATTCCGTCAATAGTTAATAATCAATGTAGGTTTTATATTTATACGTACGTATCTACTCATATACACCAAACACAATACACACTCATAATATATGTTTTATTAATTGCGATTTGTTATTTAAATTTTACCTTTACATAGTTTTAAATTTATATTGTAAAATTATTTATTTTACGTAGTAATAGAGGTTATATAGAATCTTGTTACTTTTGTCCATAATGCACTAAATTACAGGAGTTATTTTTTTATTTAAACAGGTTCAGTTTCACGTACTGAATGTAAATGCACAAAATCCTTACAAAAATGGGCGGGAGAAATGTCTTCATTTTAAGGAAATCCATTTAATTTGTATCACTAACCGATTATGACTTATACGACTATGGCAATTTACTTATTGACTATTTGACCGGTATCTGTTCTAATATTTGTTTAAAAGAGAAATTGATAATAATTTAACTCTTAAATCTACAAATTTCTTAAAATTTTTACTTGAAAGTTTTTTTTATAGCTCATACAAAAACATTAAATTTATTTTGATGATATTTCATTGCGCCATCTATGAATATCATTGTAAAGCATTTATTAACCATTTCTTTAAAAGTGTGAACAAAATATAATTTATGGCCATCTTTTCAACCAGGGTTTTCTGATATACTTAAGTAATGCAATATGACTATTATATATTTTTTTTAAAATTGAAGACTGTACATATACTTTTATATGTGTAAAGCAGATCTTATTCCTATTTCAAGTGCTATGAACGGGGGATAAACGGGAGTAAGAGTGAAGGCTATAACACGGTGGTCCTTACTTTTAAACCCAGCAAAGCGGGCGGGTATCATGATAGTATTGATATAAATTTTGATTCCGATTACTATGACTATTAATATAATATAATCTGATATTGCGTATTATGATAATTTTTAATTAACCTAGAATCCCTACGTTTTGAATCACGATTCGAGGAATTTAAATTACATTCCACTTTTAAATTTAATAGCTAGGTATTATAATTAAACATTTCATGGAAATAAAACATATTAGGTTATTCTATGTGCAAACTGTTACACATATCGCAGGTCAATTGGGTCTTGCGTCAGTAGGACCATCTTGTAAACTGTTCGGGATAGAACAAAAATTAAATGTAAGAAATGTCCCTTATAAAAAAATAAGCAACTTTTGTTTGAAAATTTTTTTCGAAAACTTCACTGTTTACCCGTGAGGGCGCGAATTAAGTTCGAAAATTGTATAGTATGTATTATATGGTTATATCAGTCTTGTGTGTGTGCAATGTATGAATGGCTGGCTATCTCTCTTTAACATGACGTAAAAACACAATCGATTCTGTAATCAGTACTGTCTTGACATGGTATTTCAGCAATTAACTCAGTCAATTGTTTGTTTTCACTTGTTTTTATTAAAAGTTAATTATTGTATTTGATTGAATAATATAATATCGATTACACATTCTCTATTGATTACACACCCAAGACCCAATGACCTAGGTTGCTTATTTACGATCATAGTCTTATTGTTTACCTCCTGAGCACGCTATAAAAATCTCAGCTTCATATCTTATTTCGTTTTTGAGTTATCGTGTTCACAGAGAGATGGACAGACGAACGGACAACCGGAAATGGACTAATTAAATGATTTTATAAACACTTATAACAACATTTTGTTCGTAGCATCAATATTTTTAAACGTTACATACTTCGGACTAAACTTAATATACAATGATATTTTTCGTATATACATGGTATAAAACATTAAAATGGAAGCCACATTGAAAATATCGCGTAAAAAGCACAACAAAAAATTCAATCGAATGGATAACATCCTTGTTTTTCGTCTGTTAAATAATACTCTACAAAACCCATAAAAACGTTTATATACAAAAAAATCTGGTTCAAATGATAAGTTTCTACAAACTATTTAAACCTGTGATTTGCTTAAAGAAAAAAACTAAATAATACCAAAAAAAAGAACGTGAAATAGCATTTATTATTTGATTCAATTGTGGATGTCTTGAAAACAGTTACACACTGCATTGGTGATTGATGACAAATCTTTAATTGAAAGGAAAAAGTGACAAAGATAGAAATCATTTGAGAATATGTCGATTACAGATGGAAAATCGTTCAACCTTTTAAAACCATTTATATATATAGTATATGGTAAAAAAAGTGTTCTCTCTTTTTCTAAACGTTACCATTTAGGTACTATTATTATACGATATTGCGTACGTTATATCACATAAACTAGACTTTTACTAAATTCCTTGAGTTTGCTTGGTGGCACACTATCATAGGCCTAACCCAATAGCTTTCTTGAATATTTGACGTCACATGTCTTCTGTGTGACTATCAATAAAAAAGGCCTTTCTAAATTAACTTTTTAAAAGTTTAGCAAGTGTGTTATAAACATTTGAACTTCTAATTTTGAACAAGGTCAGAAATTTGAGAGATTGTAACAATGGCGTAGAGTTTGAAAACATTTCTTCCAAGAAAAATTCCAAAGACGTTTATTTTTAACATGATTTTATTAGTTTGACATGTATGTATGTATGAATGTATAGTAATAATAATACAAAATGAACGACAGGTGTCGTTGGACACCCGGTAGGAACTATATTGTTTCGTACCTTGGTACATAATAAATGTAGCGCTTACTTTTTTTTATTTACCAGATTTTTTTCTGTAAAGTTACGGTATTTATTTTAAAAGTCAAACACTTGTGGTTTAAATAATTTAATTTTATAAGTACTTTTAATTTTTACTGTATGGATTAATTGTAATATTAGTTTAAAAAAACATACTTCTGATTAAGTAGTCATCCCAACATTTGCGTACATTTGCGTACATTATTACATTTGGTTTGAACAGGATATTTATTTTGGCAAAACATAAATTTCATTGTACTTACTTTAAACTATCTCTGTTAGCTTTAACTTATGTTAACTTTCACAACTCAATAAAACAAAACTGTAAATATTATATCATGGCTTACTAGCCTGAAGAAATTGAAAGTGCAATATCAGGACAAGCCGATGGTGAAAATTAGTAACCAACTAAAATTTCGATTTTGGGTAATTTTTGTGGTAATAACCCTACATAATAGGTACATCGAAATAGAGGCTCCTGAAAATGGTGTATTTGGGATCTTAGAGGGATCTCATTGGGCTTTCGAAAAGTTGCTTCTAACAAATGTTGTTGTTAATTTTATGACAAACAGTTGGTTCTTCTGATACACCCGGTATATAACATTGTCTTGTTAGAGAGTTTAAAAATAAGTATATCAAGTACTATCGACGCATTTATCACACTTTGAAAATACATTTCGTATCTGTATTTTATCATAAAGTGGAAGATCTTGTAATATCTGAGACGTATGTATTCTTTGTCTCCGCTGGTAATGTTTTCTACCTTCCAGTAAAATGGAAATATGAATTTTTGGTGTAATTTAAAGTAAGACCTTAAAACCAAGATTAAATCGTTAAATTTTCAACGATGTTTACCTATAACATATAGTAATATCTCGTATCTCGTACGTATAATGTGTATAATCTGATATTGACAGATACTTTTTGATAAATTTTTTGTATCTAGATTTAAAAAAATATATAAATTTGTCACATTTCTTTCACTCTATGTTTGATTTTTGGTGACATTTGATTGATCGCTTTTCTCCACAGTATAATGTCGATTTAATAAGATTTGTATATACTGATATTGAAACATTTAGACAAATTTAATGAAATTATTGTTGTCTTTATTTTATTTGCTCTCTGAAACCCATTGAAATATCTACGATATAATTTCGTTATAATTTTGGTGTCAAAACACTGAAAAATACTTAATTTAAAAAAAAATTATAATAATATAGAATTAAGAATAATATACAATTTTTGTGGAATTTTTACTTATTACCTATACCTTGACTTCATTAATAACACCGCTTGTGTATCACTCAACGATCGCACATCGAATATTCGTCAATATATGACCCGTGTTATCGAAGTATGCATGACATGTGTTCGACTTTTTTGTATATAAAATGAAAAGCATGTCCTCTCCTTGGATTGTATGAACTTTTTTTGAATTTGAAATGTATACGTTATCTGCATAAAATTATTTGATTACTTAACGAATAAAAAAATCACTTCAAAATGTCACATCGGTAGTAATTTGAAAAACGTTTTTCATTTTACATTAGATCATATTCAAAAGAGGTCTGATTCGAAAGATATCTTGTCTACTTTCGATTGGGTGTTTTGCTGGTATTGCTAATTAGCCAATGCATGCTAAGTTTTGGTGAATATAAGAACATATTGGAGGCAACCACATGTTTTCCCAAAATCAAGACACTGAAAACATATTCCGAGCAAAATAAATAATTATAATCTCTACTTTGGAGATCTTCGGAGATTTTATCCTTATATATCTGTGAAGTCGTCTGTTATCATCGTATTTAGGAAAAAATAGGCCGAAAAAATTTCTGCGATAGTGATCAATTTTTGAACGCAAGGACTAATAACTTCAGAACCGAACCAACTCCTCTATAGTCGACAAATTCCCCAACCAACTTGTAATTACTACAATACTCCAGGTCTATCAACTTTTCGGTCTATTTTTCTACTCAAAATTAACCAATTTAGTTAAATTTATTTTATTATCCAGTTGTTGCACCTGAGCATTCCACGGCAGATTTAAAATTGTTTATTTTTTTATAACTTTAAGTGTTTGGCCATTCTGTTTAAGCTGAGTAGGAGCACATCATTTAATTGGACGAAACAGCCAATCCATATAACAGCGCATGATTAATACGTCAATGGAAACAAGAGAAAGTACAACATTCAAAAGTCCTAATAAAAATATTCCGTTTTTTAAGATACCACTCCGTATTTTTTTTTTAGAAAAAATGCTATATGTTATATTCTAACCAGAAAAAGTATAGTTTTTTCGGATAAAAAAATTTCATTATTGCTTTGGTAATATAAAAATAATGTCACATTTTGTAGAAAAACTGTAATACATTATACATAAGACATAGAAAAGTAGAATTTTTTGTACTATAAGTAATGTTAGTTTAATATTTCTGTCAGATGAAGGTATTTTAACTATCAAATAATGTATGCCGTAAAACACACAATCCGAATAATTTAATTTACCAAGTTATAACGAAAAAAAAAATTTTTCTGTTGAGTTGGAATGGTTTTTATTATACTCTGTATGTATGAAATATATATCAAGGTATACTAAGTTTAGTCCCAAGTTTGTTACGTTTAAAGCAGGCATGGACGAGTTATTTTAGGTCAAAACCAACATTGTTATAGCTTTATTGGGTGCCATAAACTTTATTGTATGTCCCTTTATCCAAGACTGCATTGCTCATAGAGGAGGAAGCGAGACGGGTATACGACTCTTCTACCTATCTTAGTTTCTCTTATAGTAATGAGATAGGAAGAAAAAAAATGTTGTTTTCTGTCTTACTCGTATTTTTGGGTGTTACTGATTAGGTTGTCACAGTCTTACTCGTATTTTAGATTCAAAAGTATGAGTGTCTTCTCTAAGCCACATTTGCCCATGCATGGTTTAAAGTGTTAATAAAAACACCTAATTCGTCTGCCCGTCTGTGGATACGATAACTCAAAAACGAAAGAAATATCAAGCAGAGATTTGATTTTTCACACACACACACACATAGCAAACGGTCAAACTTATAATAACCCTATTTTTACTTCGGGGATTAAAAATAGCACAAAATTTTCATTATATTAATAATTTAATAACTGCTTCACAGTTTGTTTTGTATCAATATACGCCACAAATTTTTTTTTTTTTAATTTTTATTCCTTGAATGTTTTCAATTTTGTTTTTCATGAATAAAAATTTTTTTTTCCGTAGTCTGTGTGAAAATATTTATCTACTAGCTTATTTTTAACTTTTACTGACTTAAAAATTTTGCAATGCTTTGTATTGATTTGTGCTGAAAACCCTTTTTGCAAATTGTATTTACAAAATGAATATATAGTATATACCGTACTATTCCATATAGAAGAACCATATGTACCTAGGAAAGGATATCTATTGACTACATGCGTATATTTGTTACAAATTATGATAGTACATCACATAATTTCCATGGATATAAATAGAAGGCATGATTATGATGATCTTAAGCTCTAGGAAATGCTACACACCGCGACCGGATCAAATCTTATATTCATCTAACGAACTAGCACTCAGGGGATAGCTAAATCCACCGTAGCACTATTATTTTTTATAATTTTTAATAAATCATGCGTTTTATTTTAAATATGGCTAACTATCAATTGTTCACAAGTAAATGGTATAGTAAATGTCAAATTGAAATTAGTGAAAAATAACAATTAATTAAACTTTGTTGAATTAGAAATTGTGAAAAGTAGCGGCGAAATAGCATAAATAATATTTTTCAAATGTAAATTAACATAACTATTACTTGAGTTTGTTACAAAATAATCTTAACTGTTCAAGGTAATCCATATATACAAACCATAAACTTATATGTCTGTCTATATATTATAATTATATTAATAAAGTAGCTAATGGTTGCCAACAGGTGATTTTTTATAGTTTCCACAATTACACGCGTATTAAATAACTATTTGGGTGATAACTATTTTTTAAGAGGACGCTTCATAGCCAAAGAGGCGTCACAGAGATTTAAAATTTCACATTTACATTTAACCGAACTACAAAATCCACATTTACAGGTTTAGAGGCATCTCGAACTAACTGTTTTTAATGCTGAGGAAAGATAGACGATATTTCTGTTGATTGCCGTTCTGATTTCGTACCTGGCTGTTGATTTACAGATTGACATTTGCATTTAACCGAGTTACAAAATCCATATTTAAATTCCCGGCATAATGAACTGAAATTGTCAATTTTTCGATTTGCCAACGAAAGATCTGTTACAAAGATACAGTTATATAGTATCAATGCAAATATGGAAGTTAAAATCAATGGATATTTTTGCTGCATATACACATATTTAAGACAAACCACTACAACATACCCACCAATGTTATAGGTAGTTATGTGAAAGTTTACTATAAAGGTAGTAAACTGCAGAGAATCGGAAACATAAGATTTATGTTTGGTAATTTGTGTAGTGGTATTGCGTGTAACTCATCAGGTTTTGTTCCCACGCGCACTTTCTACATACGATGGATTACTTCTCTAGCGAACTAACCACAAACCAAACCACTCATTCTCTTCATTTTCTGTAAAATACAACCAAATACATAATATACCGTATATGACATAAGTACGTATTGCTATCAAAAAATGTACCACATTAGCAACAATTCTTTAACGAATCTTTTGATTTTTAAATTGTACGTATATGCTTGTTCTTCTATATAAACAGTGCATTTCAGTTAGGGCTTTGATGATTTCTTTTCCTTCTTTTGCTTCTGATGATTTTTTTGAGGGACCTTCGCCCACCCCAAACTAACGATTAAAAATGAAGTAGTTTATAATAATAACGAAAAAAACCAAAAGAAGAGCACTTAGAGAAAGAAGTAGTTTATTATAACAATAGAATAGATGTTAGCGGTACTAACTTCATGATCTTGTATAGATTCGTGGGACAGAAAGAGTGCTTTGTAAAATGATTAATGCATACTTGAAATATCGTGAGTGGCTTCCTTTTGGCGAGTCTACCAAACTTCTCTCTAATTATTTTTTTCGAAAGCTTTGCATTCTAAAATGAGCTCAATGACGTCATAGTCAAGCTATCGATCTGAAAAACGCAGCAAGGAATTTGTCGGAAACAAACACATAACATTAATAATTATTTATGTCGATGTAGCGGGCAAGTTCTTTGGTGCAGTTATAATAATAATAATAATGGGGGTTTAATCTTCGTTTTTATGGCATACGCCTTATCAAAGAGGCCATCCACATCATTATTTGTTATCCTTATTTATTAAATTAAATTCATATTTAAAATTATATTTTTGATGTGGGTGGAATCAGCTACTTCGTTCTTATCCAAACGACGACAATGTGACAATGTGAATGATATCCAAGCGACGATAATTATAAATTGTTCACACTGCCGCTGCCTGGATTCAAACCCGCAACCTAAGCCTAAATAGTCCAACGTTCAAAGACTAACGCCTTGGACCCCTCGGCCATTTAGGCTCTGCCATTGGTGCATTATTTTTGTAGGAGAAAATATTTTATTGTTTTATAATTAATAATGTTATCAAGTGGTCATGGTGTCCGACCAATTCCTTGGCTGCGTTTTTTTCGATCGATAGTTTAAACATAACGCCATCGTGCACATTTGCGATCGCAACACTTTTGAAAAAAGTCCTAGAGAAAAATTTTACATCATTTTACAAAGCATCCTTTCTGCCCCCCATGGTCTAGTAACTTTATTTTGCAGAAAGAAGCTTTTGTAGCATTTTTATGAGACAGAATGTACAATAACACATACATTTAATATATCTACACAGCTTTTCACACACTAAGTCTAAACTAAGCTAACCAAAATACACCCAAGTTTATCTACCCAATTATACTCATTCTATTCACACACATACCTATTGGTATATGTATAGTACGTATTAAATGGCACAATTCGTAAACGAAATCCTGTTAAAACTGTTCCTTCATCACCGACAACATCATCATTATTGTTTTGGACTTCCCGTTTCCTTCATATTTCACTTACTCTATAGAACACTGGTTTTATTACTAAATAAACTATTTTGTAGTTGCTATCCTAGTACTTATGGACTACCTATAGCACTATTCTCCACAATTATGCTCGTACTTTTAGTACAGAATGTGTTAAGTGATGTTTCATTGACTCAACTACCTTCATATCAAAGAAAAAAAATATTTATAAGGTCATATTACTTGCTTTCTCCACCCATTCAAGGTAGTTTTCTTGCTACGGACATACTGTTAGAAAATTCTGAATTTTTGTACCCACACTTATTAAGGATATTAGAAGCACAATTATCAAAAAAAGTTGAAGTGGATTGACATTCTTCGTAAATTTAGTTAAAATTTTGATTATTAACACGGAGAGCATTGAAGAGGTTGTGTTTTTAAAACGATTTAAATTAAAAACGTTTATTTTAAATTAAATACGTATAAATGATTTTCGATTATTCATTCCCTTATAGAAATAATCCAAGAAGCATGAAAAAACAAATTTTACGATAGGTTATTCACGAGTCTTCCTAGTCAAAATTGTCACCAGATTCTCGTGAAAATCGTCATTTTTGTCAAATCGATATACTTTTCAAGACAGAAACGAGAAAATGAAGCATCTTGATCTGTCATCATCTTACGGACTGTTTTGCATTTTTTGAAGTTATACTTCTTTTGGCGCGTTTGGATGAGAGTGAATTTGTGAGCTGCGCGCGCACGAACGACATGGTGAAGTTAGCCACAGAATTGAAATAATAAAAAAATATATCAACACTGAATACAGTTACAGTACAGTGTATAGTTACAGTGTTTTCAAATATTAGAGGTTAATTTTGTAAGTATAATATATAGATATATTTCTAAAGAACTTATTATTTTTCTAACAAATAATCAAATAATAATAAAATTTAATTATTTATTATTTATTACTTTAGATAATAATATTTTATCATTTTGTGAATCGAATCGAATAATTTTAATCATCTCTTTTTAATTTATATTACAGATTACTTGAATAATTTTCCGGCATTTAATAGAAAACATCTAGCATTGTACTTCAATATACTGGCAAGTATTTTAATTCAAGTGATAATTATTAACTGTGAAAATATTGATTACTCTGATATAGATTCTTTTTATAAAGACAACAATATTACTTGTGATGAAGATTATAATAATATTCTTCGAGCTGGAATTAAACGGCCAACAGTATTTGTCAAACGTCAACCTTGCGAAAAGTGGCATAATCCATTCAATCCATTCATATTCAACATCGTTCGATCTAATATGGACATTCAGTTCATCACTGAAGAATATTCTTGTGCTAATTATGTCGCTGAATATGTGAATAAAACCAACCGTGGTGTTAGTCATTTACAGTTCAGTATAAACGATCAAATCGTCGAGCTGGAGGAGTTGCTATTTATCACAATGCAAACGATACTACAAGTGTTATTACGCCTTGTATTGATATGACGGTGAGACAGTCCGACTTCATAAGTTCATCAACGTCGCCAGTAGGGGAATATTGTGTAGCTGAATGTATAATGGAAGATGGTAATAAAATTGCTTTGGTTGCGATTTATATTTCTCCAAATCAAAAAATTGAAGACATCGTTTATTTTCTGAAACGGGCACTATTTCCATACACAACAGCTGGAGCATCATATTTGGGTAGAAATGAGGATAAGTTACCCATAATTTTAAGTGGAGACTTTAACGTCAACTTCAGTTTAGAAACTTCTGGGCCACTTATTAACTTTTTAAATGGTGATTTAAATCTATTAATCAATAATGATCCTATAGTTTCTACAACACGGCATGGCACCACTATTGATGCTGTATTTACAAGATATTTATCTAACGTTTCAACAAGATCATTTATATCATATTTTAGCTACCACAAACCTCTTGTTACTCACATTCCTATTCAATCACCATCAGAAGAATCTACGAATATAGCTTAGTTTATTTCAAATATTTTTAAATGTATTTGACTGATTCACATAATGATTAATGATTTTATATTTGGACTGTATTGTTATATTTTTACGTTCATAAAATATTTTTTATTTAAACAAAATCTTTTTGATTGATTTTAATATTTATTGTCGATTACTACTGCATTTGAGTTATTTTAAATTTTTTTCATACTCCAAAGAAGTATAACTTCTAACGCGTGTACATAAGTACACACACTCTTTTTTTTACTATCAACTGTGACAACTTAGCTTGTGTTACACATTGTATTTTATTTTGTAAGTAATATATTTCCATTTTAAAAGAAGAAGTAACATTATTTGTCTATAAATGTATTAAGAATTGCTGTTTACTTACGTAACATGTTTACGTTATTAAGTATTTACACAACAGAACGTTCAGACAGTCAGAATAATTGTTTAACTGTAAATAAATAAACATGTTAAATGTACACTTTTAAATTATTATTTTAGACAAAAAAATTTTTAAGATTTTTTTTAACTGCAGAATTATAAAATATATCACTTTGAACTTTCAAGTGATTATAAAATATGTCACTTTTATTATATTATTATCCAAAGCTTTTATACCTAATTCTACTTAAAATTTTTACTATTAATCAATCTGAAGTAAGTTCTAAAAGTTAAAGCTTATGTCTAGCCTACCACAGCTTGCATGCCATTTTTAATTTCCTAAAAAACAATACTCAATGGACCTATTTCTTTGCAATCGCAATCGCAAAAGTTCGTAGCGCAGGAGCTACGTTAGCTAAGTGAATTCCCTCAGAGATTGAAAAATAACACATTTTAAAACAACACAATATTCTAAAAATCGAATTATCGAAAGAATTTTTATTTCGAAAACTAAACGTTCAGAGAAAAAATTAGTACTTTCTTGCTTTCAGTTGATCAAAGAATACAAAAATATTTCTTCGAGCCTAATAGAAAATTGTAAGAAAAGTTATGACAAAATTTTAAGATATAGTTTCTCAGATTAATGCTTTGTCAAGTTGAAGGCTAAATTCAAGTGTAACCTCATTTGAATGTTTTGTAAGCGTAAACAACCCCAGATTGCAAAGAAGATGATTAAATAAAAAGTATTTAATGCTACTCATTACTGAACTCTTACGCCCTAGCGGAAAATAGATAAGGCATACACTTCCGGAACTGTTACTACGAATATTATTAAACCATCTACAATATATGTAAGATTTTATTTATAACATTATATCATATCGTGTTATAAACACTGTAAAACGTTTATACATATCCACACACAAACACATTGAACTGAAAATGATCTTCTGATTGTTTTCAATCCTACAAAGATATACAGGATGGGTTATTAAAAATAATACTTCATATATAATTTTCAAAATATTTCTTCGTCTCTCAAATAATCTTGTACACAATGTGTTTGGTAATTCGATAAAAAAATTGAAGGAGGTTATACTGTTTTCAACATGTTTTATTCATAAATCGGGTGTAGAAAATGAACGTTCGTCGACATGGTGTTTTTTTAAAACTATTTCTCACTTTGTTTTACTAAAAATTGAGTGTTGTACGGTATCTACCCACGGTAGAATAATAAGTTTGATATAACTCCTACGAATAACATCAATTATTTTTCATAACACTTTTTCGATAAAGGTTTCACAAAAAAGGGTATATACAAGCATTTAAAAACTTTATAAATATTCGTCTCGTATCCTGTTAGATCTGCCAAAAAGTTTGAGTTATACTGCCGGATATCTTGCCGAGTAATTAATAAAAAAAGCTATAATCTCCATAATAATTCAAAGTAGTGCCTGTTTTTTGGAAGTGATAACTGATAGGTTGAGGTTATGTATGTGACGTCATTTTGGCAAAACAAATTTGGCAATATTTCGAAAGATGGAACTTTTTCTTTCGCAGTACCTACTCTAAAAATAAGTTAACTTTCTATTCATTTGACGACTTTTTGTTAATAAACAACCAAGAGAAAAGTGTGTTTTTTAAACAGGGTATATTCATAATCCGACATTCGGCAACGTGTAGTACGTATTTTTTAGAAACTCTAAATGAACTTTTTTGTAAAATGTCGAATCAAATCTCATTTTTATTTATTATTTAAAATTGTTATACGCCATATCGATATTGTTAATAATGTTAAGAATTCTTCAATGCTTCTCAAAAATATTAATTTCTATTATAGGTATATATGTATTTCGAGTGTGTAGATATTAGTGATTGTACTCCTCCTAAACGGGCGGACCTATTTTGATGAAATTTTGTGTGGTGAACCATTCGGTCCACTGCAATTGTTTTTGAGGATTCCAACATAAAAAGTAAATTTCATTAAATGGTCGGAGCGCATATAATTCATATAGTACTCACTTATTTTTATGATTTTTAATACTATTGAGGTGTTATTTTTTATTAAAATTTCATTATTATTACAACCTACTATGTACTATCCATTTTTAATAGTATTGAGGTATTATTTATTATTTCACAGTTATTGTGAATGGGTAAGTCCAAACGCAAGGAGAACCACTGCCGAAGGCTCCAGCCATACCGAAGGTCAGGGCGTGGCCTGTCCAATAGATAAGATTAAAGTTTGGGTTAGCAGGATGGGTAGCATAAGATAAGTAAGTACGTTATTGAATCGGAGCTACGTTTCCACAGGACAACGTCTGTCCGGTAGTTGTAATGTAAAAGAACAAATAATTATAAAAAACTTTATCAATAATCGGGGAACCATGATAAATATAATACTAAACTAAATAAATAGAATTAAACGTCATATTATAATCATACTGTATATGCTACCTTACGAATAGCAAGCATACAAATATAAAATATTATAATAAACTTTTATAAATTATATACATTCTATAAAGTATAATATAATAACCGTAAAAACAGGATTTCAATAAAATTTTTGAACCATAAAATTTAGGATAATAACAATAAAGTTATAGTCATAATAATAATAATAATAGTAACAACACAAACCACTAACGTAGAAATTAACCTCAATGTTCATGTTAACAAGATGTCGCATCGGGAATGTTATGCTGTTAGATCTTGCTATGTATGGATGTGTATGTGTGTGTATGTGTGTATTTACCTATTACAGCTTACAGGAGGAGAAAACAACTTATAACTAGAAGGATGAACAATAGAGAGTTAAAGTTAAAACCGTTATAGAAGCAGCAGCGCATTCAACTAACTCTAAATTGTAAGCAAACAGACAGGTGTAAGTGAAAAAGCATAAAGGTAGAATACTTGAATTTACTACTGCATGCATGTATGTAAGAACATATATGCATATAGCATTACATGTGTGTAAAGAAGGGTATATAATATATTTGCTAGAACTGTTCATGATGTTACACGTTTATTATGATGGGAAAGGTATTTTAATAAAGGCATTAACAATCATCGTTTTTACAATTTAATTTTCTTAAAACTACCAATACGTAATGTATCAAAAAATATAAGAATTTTTTCTTATATTTCTGTCAGCTTTTATCAACGAGACCCAAGATATCTTTTACTTTTTATTTAATTAATTTACAAAAATTACTCGGAATGTAGCCTAGAATTTGATCTAGCACTCAAGTCTAAATATCCCCACTTCACTGGGCTTAAAAGTAAAAACTACCGCTTTATAACCTCCATCTCCCTTGATCTCACTTATCCCTCTCCCATGAGACTGGAAGGGATTGTTTAACACTGCTAAAATATGGGAATAGATTTCAATTTTTTTAAGTGGAAAATAGTCATAATTCATTGATTTTTATGAGAAAAGATGGCTATGAATTGTCTGATATTTACTATTTTAAATTTTTGTAGAAAAATCTTTAATTTATGGTTCAAAATGTTGATCATAGATGGACCAGTAAATGTTAGATTTATTTTTAATTTTTCTAATTTTTTTAAATATATCTTTATAAATTATAGCTCATGTGTTATATGAGCTATATGGCTGTACAGTTTCATTCAAATTTCTTCGGTAGCGTAACAAACAAACAAACAAACAAACCAATATTCTTACTTTCACAAATATAATATATAGTGATACTGCGAGCTATTCAGATTTACGTGACAAGTAAATTTAATAAGACATGCTATAATTATGAACATAGAATTTTATAATTAAAGTGGCAACAAAAACGTTTCAATGTAATATTTTAAGCAAAGTTAACAACATCTCGCAAGTTTTCGAGTTAAAATGTCGTCGACGCCAAAGTCTTATAACTACTACATTCAATCTACAACTTTATCACATTTAAAGATAGATCTATACAGTTAGATGGATAGATGATAATAGTTGAATGCTGAATATGAATGATGATAATAAACAATTGTTAGTGTAGCGGTCAGGGTAGATTTTCAGCTGTGATAGTAATTGAACTACCTTGAGGTTTTCCCAAAATAAGATCAAATAATATCGAAAACTAAAATTACAAAATCAAACATTGGTTTTTAATGACACGTAAAATCCAATTTGGTAATAATAAAGTTAATTTTTTATGTTTACATATATAAAAGTTAAATTGTTATGTTACATTCATAAGAAAGCTTTGTTTTTCTAATTTTATTTGTTTTACATACATGAGCGTTTTTTTGTAGGTAAATAATAATCGCTCGATTTTGTTTTTAAGTTGTAAGATGATAATCAAATCATTTACTAAAGTTGAAAATTCATTTAAATATCACGGAAATCATAAATGAATCTTATCTATTTATTGTTCATAAATAAGGGCTGACTGACCAGCCCTGTTCTAACGTATAACTGACTGACAATCATAACTGTTATTTATATGCAATGTACAATCTTTATAACAATTTTAAGCTTTAAATTCATTTTAGTACCACGTTAAATTTACCCGTTTCGATAGTGCGTGTACACAACTACTATAACCAATCCTCAAAATATCAGCTTTAGTTAATTGAACGAATTTCTTTTGGCCTGGCTCTTAATCCATAAAGTAACTCAAATTTTTTAAATCTTGATATTTGATATTAAAATGTGTCTAATTGTCTTTCTATTTGCACTAATAATGTATGATAATTCTGATTTAAAATTCTTTTTTTTTATAAGGAAAGTAACTTTAAGTGGAGAGTAATAAAAACAATAGGTTTGAGAAAGTCTACTGGCTACTGACTGCTAGACTATTTCTGATAACTGTACCTACTTATTGTGAGAATAATACAAAAGATTTTATTGAAGTATCTATAAGGTGAGTTAACTGTCTATATTCATTTATGTTTACGTTGTACTCAATCAAGCAGAATGAAAACACTGCAAATTTTACAATGGTTTATTCTTATACACTAACTCAATCACAAAGATATCGCTTGAAATTAATTTTAATGCTTAGATAACAAAGTTATTCAGAAAGTGTTTGTTCTTAAAAATGCAAATACATTGGAATTCATGCGAATAATAAACTCTTAAATATAATTAGAAATATAATTGTAGACACTGAAATTTTTGACTAAGAGCATTATCGATTCCAGGAGAAGGAGACTTTAACATCAAGCTCTATTCATTAAAGAGCATCTCAATTTAGCACAACTTATGGTATAATAATGGGAATAGTTTCAGTAAGTATAAATGTAAATGGGTTTTATACGGTGTCCCAAAAATTATCAACTTCAACAATTATTTACGCGCAAAAGGTACCCTATATCCTGTCCTAAGATGGTATCTATCTCTAAATCGAAAATCCACAAAATGAGTTACGCGGATTTCGCGAGAGAACGTTACAGACAGAAATACAGGCAGAGTTACTTGTACATTTATAATATTAGGATATTAGCCTCTAATATAAATGCTTGTTGAGTTAAACCTGCAATTCCAGCCATTATTGTACAAAAAAGTCCGAAACTTTTAAGGAACCGCTCTTTCAATATAGCAGTTGCGCTTGTGCTTGTGACATGGTCAAAAGACCTATTGGGGAAATTTTAGTTGCTTAAATGTGTACAAGCTGATGAATCAAAATTTCAAATGTTACTATACACTGTTACTTGAGACTAAACTTAGTATACCTTAACATGTATTAGTATAAAAATATATCCATATCTGAAACCAAACTAGAAAAGACATCTGCCACAAAAAGAGTAAGAACCTGATAAAACAGTTGAGCATCGAATGAATTATTCTTCTTTTTTGAAAAATGAAAAATACACACTTTTTTGAAAAATACACACTTGAAACCATACAGAATCTTATTGAATAATTGCCTCTACTGAATGTAAAAAATCATGGCTTTGAGAAAAAACTTTCAAATGAAAAGGTTCATCGACCATACTATATTGAAAGCTTAAGGGTGTTAGCATTTCTACGTAAATATTATTTTAAATTTTAAATTAATGAAAACTGAAATACAATACAATGAATGGCAGGCAACATACATAAATAAATAATTTCAAAATTAAAATGATGATTACATCATTACACAAATTGGTAAATATTTATTATACAACTAATTACAAGTTTTATAAACACTTCTAAAAATCATTTAAAATGATATATTGTGTGGTATTAAAAGTCAACCTAATATCATTTAAGTTTTATGATATTATGGAGGTATACACTTCTTAGACTCAATTTTAGTAGAAGAGGATAGTTTTATTACAATGCACTTAGATCGTCTCTATTTACACAGAAGGTACTACACCGAGGTAAAAGGGACAATCGTACTTATGAATTATTGTGAAGAAATTTAAAAAAAAATTTGTTATAAAACTTAGATGTAGAAGTGTAATTTTTCAATTTGCCACAAAAAAAATTTTTTGTCCAACGGCTGAATTACACCCAAATACTTATAGGTGTCAATATCGTAATTTCAGTTAGATTGTAAACTGGTGACAAAAAAGCACTTCAACTAGCGCTAACTCAACACCTATTGTCGAAAATGAACTCATTGCGTTTTATAGTTGGTCGGGGCGAGTTAGCACCCGTTGGGTTGATTTTTGGCCCTTTTTTGGAAGTAAATTATGACGGTGGCGTACACACTTTATTTTTATTTTTACAAACCTGTCTATTTGCATAGTTGGGTAATAAATAAGATGGATTGTCATCTTCATGAACAAAAACGAGTTTCGACGTTCTATCTGACTTTTGCAGTATAAATTCCTTACACGGTATACTTATACGTATAGGTACAATCAATTTGTTAAAATACTATCATCTTAAATATACTTAACTATACTTCTACAGTCAAGAATCTACAAGAAATTTTCTATGTTAAGTGTTTTATGGAGAACTTGCAGTAGGTAAGTATATTTATATACAAGCGTATATATGTGGTTCTTACCTTGAACAATATACGGAACATGTAGTTCCCGGACGTTCCATTATATTGTATACACGATATGACCCCATCACGATACAACAATGAATTTATGTGCATGTATGCTAGTAGTCCATGAGTTTAGTATGGTGTATATATTTTAAAATAGCGGTAATGCCTAGCGTTACTCCCATAAATTCCCCAACTTAGAATTATCCATTTGATAAAATTTTTAAATAGAGGAATTAATATTTATTTTATCGGGTATAATAAAAGAAGGCTGACATGTGCGGTACGTTCAGAGGAATCTTCAACTCTTTTTCCATTGACAAATAGTTTCAAATATCCAATTTCCATTACAAAATTTCGTGTCTCACAGTATATTGAGTAGCACATCTTTCAGGTCACTTCTTTATCCTCTAAACGTACCATGGTAGAACCCTGATAGGACCAAGGATAAAAGAAGAAAAGGTACATGCCTGAAAATATTGCGCATTTTAAATGAATGTATGTATGTTTGCTCGGGTGGAATCTTAAAACTTAATTTTGAAGCAGTTATTATTAACCGATTGAGCTGAAAATTTGCATGAAGGATAAGCTTGGATGACAATGCATGGTAAGGTAAGTAGCGCACTAATTTTTCCCAACGCTTGCACCATATTTGATATATATATTTTTAACCAACCTTTTTGTAGTCTTAAATTAAAAATTTTAATAAAACGTATTTTTTAGGGACAAGCTTTTATTGTACTAAAAAGTAGAAAATAATTTTTCCATGAGTCTCATACACAACTATTTTTAAAAGCTTGAGTTTCTCAATATCAAGAATGAATCGTAAAATAAGTAGGTTTATAGAGTGGATGAAGCGTTCCGATTCATTTTTGATATTTTAAATTGAGCGCCTCAAGCTTTTACCAATAGTCATGTATGATGGACTTATAGAAAAAATTATTTTCTACTTTTTACTACAATAAAAGCTTGGCCTTAAAAAGTATTTATGATTAAAATTTATTTTTTGTTGCTTAGTGTAGTTTGCCAATGTAAAATGACCGTACTATATAGTGGAAAATACATTCTAAGTATACCTATGTATGATTCACAGATGTTTAGTGATAGTCAAAGCCAAAAGTCTCGTTATGGAAACATCACCTCGTCGCACGCTTTAGTTGTTATGTTTATGTATGTGTGCTTGCTATACACTACTACTCTAATTAGTGAAGTTTTTAATACTTTTTATGGACACATTTTGTTTGTTTCAAAAACTTTTATAGGTTTAAAACATAAGGTGGCGGTACACATTTAGTCATTATATATTACAAGATACTTTAAAAACTTTACGTACTCTTTATGTATAGTTCATGTTTAAAAAAATATTTTAAATCTATTTTTTTCTCGTTCCGTTCAAAGTTTATGGACATTTACATAGTAGGTAACTACTTTGTAAACACAGGATGGGTGTATAACTTAAAACAAACACCTTTCAATTTTTCCAAAATTGTTTTTAGTAACATAAAAAAATTGTAAATTGTAGAGAAAACAATTAAGAAAATAATATAAATTATATTTTCGATTTAATTGTGGATTGTAATATTAAATAAATAAGTAAACAAGATTTTTAACAATCTAAATTGTTTAATTACATATTTTCAAAAAAAAAAAAAAAAAAAAAAAACTAAATAAATGTAAACGAATTCAAAAACTCCAGTAAGAAGACGATTCTTCCAAACAATAAAGTTAACCATCACATTCTACGCTAGAACTGAAAGCTAGAACATATTTTAACAGGGAAAATGGTTGAAAAAAGAGAAATAGGTCAAAAAAAGAACAAAAATTTTAAACAGCATTTTACCAATTACAAAAATTTCAAACCCCAGCCCAGGACAGAAAATCTTGGAAAAGTATAATTGTGAAAGTCTGGAATGAGACATGACGGAATATATATTATGAACCCCGTTTTTTCAATACAATTTCTAGTACAGTTTTTCTATCTTCTAAAAATCTTCTTTTTTCATAAACTAACAAGAAATATTCACAAATCCAAGATTTTATTTTATATTATTATATTCTTTTTTATGTAGGATGGTAAAAAGTAATTTGGAAATATTAATGGATTTATATTAGACTGTTTTCAAAATCATATACTTCTTCGCTCCACTCTGTGCTTTTAGGAAAAGAAAATTAATCACAAAATAAATCTAATATTTCAAAATAATAATGGAAATGAAATCGGCTTTGAACATTACACGTTAAACTCAAATCATTTCCCTCTTTCATGTTTTTCTGAATAGACGAGGAAATTTAACACAAAAAACGCAAATCCGCGAAAATTTCTAAAGTAAGATGGATCGAAATGCGGTTTTTTGCATTAGATTCTAGAAGGTATTTATATACTTGATGAATATCGCAAATTATGGGGAGATAATTTTGTAATGCTCTTTTTTAAGCAATTGAAAATAAAAAATATTATTATCCCGTCAAATGTACCAAATGGACTAAAAATGATTACTAGGGGGTTTTTAGGGTAGCTGAACACGAATCCGATGTTACAATATTCCTAGGAGTACATGGGGATCGAGGCATCCTGATTTCAAACGCACAACTTAAAGAAAATTTTTGAAAAAAGTTCAAAATTTTGTAAGCTTGTAATATAGCCACGAATGAAAAAATGTATATGTTAATGTCCCAACGAGAGAAATTATCGCCCCATAATTTTCGCGATAAAATGTTAAATTTTCTCCTAAATAAATTTATTATCTTTACACCGATACGATATGAAGTCATCGTTGATAATGTTAAATATATGATATCAACATAAATTGATGGAATCATATCGTAATTAGTAATTTGTTTGTTTTAATTAAAAATACTAGTCAGTAATTTGTTTTCAGTTTTTAAACAAAACATTAATTCAATTGAAACTTACAAAGTGTCTCTAAAAAATCCGTACATTGATCTAGCAGAGATCAATATAGGCTATTAGCAGCCCCAATATTAAATTTTTGAAATATATTTTATTTAAAAGAAATTGATATGCTTTTTTTTATGATTTTAGAAAACGTGTATTTCACAAAAACAATTTGAAAATTCTTATTCGGTATTTCAATATGGGACATACTTTTATAGATGAAACATTCTGTAATGGATCCAATGTTTCCGGAAAATCTTGGTTTCACAAATACACCATGTATATTTGTTCATTTAAAGTGAATAATCCATTACATATTACAAAATTATATAAGTATTTTGTTGAACTAATGTTTTGTTGTAAAACTAACCAAAACAAACAATTACTTATGTAATTTATTAATGTTCTAGTTTATAATTTAAATGTAAATGTGTAAAAACAATTTTCGAATCGTTAAATGCAAAGTACTATAAACAAAATCATGTATTGTTGTTTTTTAAGTACCTTTATTCGGGAACTGAAAAACGAATCACAAGCACGAATGAGACACCAAATACATTTCAAATTCAAAAAAGCAATGGGGAAAATGTTTAAACCTAAATTTAGGTATGCGTAAAGCGAGCTTTATTGAAAAAGCGTCCATAGTGAAATATAAAATTCTCGTCGTTGATTGTTGTTAGTATTCGAGCTGTACAAAATTTGATAAAAAGTGCCATACCAATGAAAATTTAATAATTTTGTTACTTTAGGGCGTAAATTTTGAATTTTATACCTTTTGTTAGTATATACCTGTCGATTAATGCCGATATAAGAATGAATCATGCTTAATTGTGCGCACTTTCGCGCACTGGTAGTTTGTAAAAAATTATAGCAGTGGCTTTCTTTCTCTTATCATTTACGAGTCCAAAATGATTTCCTAATGCTAAAAAGTAGAAAACAAACAATGCTCTTGAATACACTTAAAAATAATAAAATAACAGGCAGAATCATAAATGGTTTGTTTCTCAACTTGCTTTCAATATGTATTTAAGTAATTTTCCATAGAAACAAGTTGAAAAATGGGAATTTAGCGTGATTCCAATTGGCTCATTGGCTCAACGGGTGTAAATTTGTCACCACCGTTTTTGTTTTCAAAACTATTTTTATTGATAATTAATAAAAAAAGGAGTTATTAATTTTTTAAAAGCTACTTAAATATACTTTAGATGAATTATTCTGTCATTTATTTTTGAATTTTTGACAACAAAAAATTAATGCAAGTTCTCTATTATAAATTGCGAACATACGACTATTCAATCTTAGTAGGTACTGAACAAGAAGTTCTAATTCTTTTTTTGCCAACATTTTATTTGCATCAGTAATCTAAATGCAGTTATAATTGGTTTATAGATAGGAAAGTTGTAAGATATTGAAAAACTGAAGCGTTAATAACAAATAAAACATTGGGATAACTTAATAATTAATGTAGGAACTAGCGAGGTACAATAACATTCAATATTACAGAAATGAATAAACTGCTGTTGTATTCTATTTTATAAACAAACAGTCGTCAATGTGGATTCCCATTGGAATACTCGTCAGATAATAACATTCATTTCTATATATTTATTATTATGTCTGTTATATATTACAATTTTACTGGAATTAAAATGGAACCCGTTGAAAAATATAGAAATCGATAGTTCATAAATTGTATTTTGTTTGATAGATGTTCGGATTACTAGACATGCCGTATTATTAAAGTTGTCAGGTTACTCAGAGTCTGCGGTATATATAAACAAAGCCGTTTATATAGACCCAATTTTTTCAGCAAATCCTGCTTAATCTTTTTTCAAAATGATTTTGCGGTAGTGAAGCTATCGTCATTATGATTCAAATACATCACCTTGCACGTACTCATATCATAAAATGATGTTGATGAAAATGATGAAATAAAAACACTTTTAAAGCACAAATAATATCCGCCCAACAAAAAAGTAACTCGCACAAGCAGCATCGTATACATATTTATTTTAACAAAGTTTCTGCCTTTAAACATTGTATGAAAAATGGATAATGACGGGATTTTGATGGACTTAGAATATGTTGTGGAGAATGAAGTTCTTGTTACCAAAACTAATATTCTTCATTATTATTTTGTAAACTTTTAAAGCTAATTGTGGACAGTAAGCACCGTACATCGAGAATTCATAACATCACATTGAATAAATGAACAAAAACAAAAAGCATTTCCATTGTACGTTTTTCGTCATTATGACTTTTATCATCATCAACAAATCGTACCCTGATAATACACGCAAACCATTAAATAATTGACCCGATTCTATTTTTTTTCAGTACCAATGCAACACAACAGTGATCTAATATAACAGAGTTCTTTCAGTGGTCTAAGTTGATGGAAATTTGTTCTGAATATGAAATAAAATTTTATGGAGAAGTGAACTCAGGATAACAATAAACGTAACATCCAATACACACTCGAGAGACGTCATTAATGAGGAAATCATTGGAAAAACAAATAAAAATTTTCTCGCGTCATAAATACCTTTCGCAGAAAAGTTCTAGAGGATATTCTTAAAATAAATGCGATTAAATGATGTAGTTTCAAAATGATTCAAGAATTCAATTATTTTCGGTTTTATAGCATTACATGGAAAAGTTTTTAACAAAGTTGTTGGATTTATTTTTTTGTAACCATTTTTCACTAAACATATTCACGGAAATAATTTATCGCTAATTTTGAGATGGCAACCGTTTCCTTTGACGTCAGTGGAGAGAACTAGTTTGAGAAATAGCTGTTATTAAACAAACCACTAATCAGTCCAGCAAAAATTAAATTTTGATTCCTTTTCCGAAAAAAAACCCTTTTGAAAATTAAATTTTCAAAATTTCACAGCTGATGCTATTGTATTTTCTTCAAATACTTAGTTAGGATTTTTCTTATCGATCCTTTTCAGATTGAATTATATTTGCACACAAAGAGATCAATCTTTAAAAATATTAAACAAAGAATCATTAGGTTATTTGTTTTTTATCCTTTTACGACCTAGTGAAAGGTATTAAAGAAAACTTTTATTGAAGACCATATGTATGAAGAAAAATAAATGTTGCCGTGATTTGTTAAGTTATAGATTTAAAAAAATTCAATATATAATATCACATTTGGTATCAAATTAAATACAATTTGGGGATAAGTACTTATGATAATGAAATAAAAGTTAAAACACGATTATATAAGAAAAAAAAATATAAATTGAGATTAATCTTTCCTGTTACATATCTAACGGTAAAACTAAAATTAATTGGAAATTAAACTGTAAACTGATAAAACATGATTAAAAGACGAAGAATAGGGAATATTCATGTATTTTTATATATATTTTTAATTCGTTGTTTACACCGTTATAACAAAGTAAAAAATATAAATACTGCTTAAAAATGCTGTAATTAAGGATGTTCCCTCGCCAGTAATAGAAAAAAATAAATTAGTAGATAAGGATCCGAATTTTTAGTATGTTGTAGTTAACGATACATATTATTAAATCAAAAACAAATTTGGGTATCTTATCGATAAATTAAGAGAGTTTTTATTAATTAAAAATACACTAAATAACATACCTTCCTCATATCATGCTATGTTATTTAGTGTATTTTTAATTAATTAATTACTCTCTTAATTGATCGATAAGATACCCAAATTTTTTTTGATTTAATAATATGTATCGTTAACTACAACATACTAAAAATTTGGATCATTTTCTACTAATTTATTTTTTTCTATTACTGGTGAGGGAACTTCCTTAAGTGAAAACAAATATTTAAAATACATTATAATTTTGAGATATTTAAACGCAGTTTTTTGGCGCTCTCTGTTGATGACGTATAAGTACGTGGACAGAATTTACACTCGATATTATTAAGTTTTCTAATAAAAAGCCGTAGAATAGTATAATTTAATGAAATAACATATAAAATGTAAGTAATTAATATCATACAGTATGTCAACTTTGACAAGCCCGTATTATGATGTCACGTCCGTATAAAAATTTGAATTTCCGTTTTAGAAATTTTTAAATGCCCTCACTGAATTTGTACTTTTATTAACTAATTTTAAGTAATTAAAAATATATTAATTACTAAAATAATGATTTAGTTGAAATGTCCAGTCATTAAAGTTACGGAAGAAAAATAATTGAAACAAATTTAAATTTCATGAATATTCCCTATTAGTCGGAAACTTTCAAAGATTGTTGTCCGTCTTTTTCTTATCAAAAAAAAGTTTTATACGAAGTTTCTGTGGAAATTCATAGAATGTGACGTTAATAATATTGCACTTCCTTTTTGTCAAATAAGGTCAAATTATACATGGCCATATTTTTCGTATTTCTAAAGATTTTTAAAAACCAATCAAATGTTTCTTTATGTGAAGTAGAAAATCTTCCTAAAGAAATAACAAATTTTTGAAATATTCTGGTGAAAAATAATTGTAGACGGACAACAATTGAAGGATGAAGGTAAGAAGTTTTCGTGCTGCAACTATTTTTATTCCGAAACTTTCTCGGAATCAATTTTTTGATCCTTAGTAAGTATTATTATTTACATCTTTTGCATCGTCGGGTTTTAGTTTTAAGCTTTAATTTTATGCTTCAAGTAGGTTCAATTTTTCAGATTATCTGTAACTATCCTTCATTTATATATATAGGGTTTTCAAAAAGTATGGGATCAGGCGCAGAACTTGAGAAAATTAATTGTCTAATGAAATGAATAGCGAGCCCAAACGAGTATTCCCAGTCTTTGGTCAGGGGTCATCTTTAAAATCTTAAAAAAAAGAAACATTTTTTTAATCACAGTTACAATTTCTCTCTGTTAAATAATCTCGAAAAATTCATCTTGATTTGCGTTAGTTTTCATCGGGGTCAAGGCAGTGCGCTAGGTTAAGCTGTCATTAATTACTACTGAGAACCAAGGTACCATCTCACTCTTTTTTCCATTTTCCAAACATTGTTACTTTAAAATCACAATCGCAGCTTACTTAATTTTACTTCTTTCAACATGGTCTTATTTTCCATTTTGGTAAATGTTTTGTTTCCGATCCAGATCACGTCACATGAAAACATTTTCCAAGTTGGAAAATTAGACCATGTTGAAGGAAGGGACATTTTTGTTAATACTTTTTGAAAACCCTGTATATGTACAGTAGACATAATAAACCAATAGCCAACATCAGTAGCAATAGAATAACATATTATATGTACGTGTGTAGTATTTTACACGTAACGTTATTTATTATATATTTTGTATTTGTCTGTCTGTCTGTTCAATTGTAAATATTTTGATAACTGACTAATTGAGAAAAATTTTATTGGATATACAAACAAAAATATAAAATAATAAAATAAAAAACAAAATAAAATATAGATACATATAAAAAAAAAATTAAATGGATTTTCACATTTGTATTTTATCAAATTACAAATTTTCGCGTTTGTAATTTGTGATGATATTATAACAGGGGTGTAGATATTTAAAATTATAGTCGGGAAGCTAGAAGTTATTCACTTCGATAGAAATACCTAAACATTTTCCTATGATTTGTTAATGTTAGCACATAACAGTATACAACAATGGATCGTACTAAATTTTGTATACCACTTCTGATGAAGAATAGGCTTTTGACCTAAATTTGAAAAATAAGTATCTGATTTACGCCGAGAAAGAATTATTTAAAAAAAAAAAAAAAAAAAAACTATTTACATTATGTATTTTGCATTTTAAAAAACCAATTCAAATTTAGTACTAAAATAGTGTAGAGTGTAATGGCGTCCAGTATGATGTCACTTCATGACATGTAATCATTTATGTATATGAATCTTTACAAGTTTTTGCAAGTTATATGTGTTTGTATTTGAAAGCTTTGTATATGATGTGACGTAGTACCATCAAAGTACATCTGTTCTGTGTTTTCTGTCACGTGACCGGATGCATATGTTAATGAAAATTATTATCTACAAATATTATTGATCCTTAAATTTTAATAAAATTAATTTTGTGTTTGGTTATTTACATATTATTATGGTTAATCATTAGAAACTTTTATTCAAACGATTTATTCTTAGTGGACAAAAGCCTATTTTCACGAATAGAAAAGTGAAGTTTGCTTTTAAAAATCTTTACTAGTATGCAAGATATGAATTATATGTATGTGTCATCATACGTGGGTATCGCCATAGAGATTACATATAAACTTTTGGTTTGCTAAAAGGAGATGGACAACGTTTGAATGCAATCTTTGATTGTATAGAACTTCTTCGTGTTTAAGTCAATTTTAATTTCACTTTCAAATTTTGTCATGGTATCAAGTCTAGTCTTACATTTTTATGGGTAACATGGCCAATTCGACATTAGGATTATCCCCTATTGGTTGGAATCATACATATTACCTACCACTTATCTAAAAATAAATGAAATGTTCATAAAAAAACAAACAAAACAAACTATTGCGTAGTCAACACTGTCTTTAGACATTGTATTTCAACAATTAACTCATTTCATGTCATTTGTATGTTTTCACTTGTCTCTAGTTGTAATCTGGTACGAAGGTCCAAACTTACACTTAAATCTTTGCTTTCTCCGCTGTTTTATGTTACATCACTTCAATTAGGTTTCACTGATTGCGAAAATCATCATAGTTTTAATTTTTGTATTGTATACAAACTTTCACTTAATTATTTCTAGAATTTGCGATCTTTTACAACTTTTATGGATTTCATAAAGATTTCAATTAATTTCAAGGAAGAATAGAATATTTCTCTTACTTTAAATATAAACTAAGGTTGTCATGCAAAAAGTATTTTTCAAGCTTGATTAAATATTTGATATAAAAGTTGGAATTTTAATGGTCTATTAAAACTTTCTTATCATACATAATAAACTACTAGGTATATTTACAATAATGATAAGTATAATTTTAATTTAAAATAAATAAAGCCAATTTGAATTGTTGCAATTCTAGTTAATATAATTCATATATATCTATTTTATGGTAGAATCTAGAAATATTACAGAAAAATATTTTTATAAATATTCATCGGACGTAAAAATGTTAGAATAAGTCATTATTTAAATCAGTGCCCTTAAAACATCTAATTTCTTCGTACACAGTAATCAAGAAAAATGACGTGTTTTGTAGATGCTGCCGAATACGTATGGAAAGGCAGTTAGAATAGAAGAGTCCCTGAAATTTAACACTTTCCCTGTTAATTTTAAACTGACCCATATACTACCATAGTACGTTATTATATGCTGAATAATTTTGATATTTTGAAGGTCATTAGGTAACCAGTTAAAGAAACCTGTCAATTTACCAGGATATATAGCAACCAATTTTTGTTAACCTAAAGTTTTAACGAACCATCTATAATAGAGTAATGATATTGTCATTATATTGTTAGTCACAACATATATATAATATTATACAGGAATCATAGATAAAACGTTGACACACGGATATGTGCACAGTGGACACTTGACGGTAAAGTGTGTGTAATTCGTCATAAGGGTATCACCAAAAAAATGTTAATTGTTGGAACTATGTTTCGTATCGCATGATATTTGTTTGCTGGTTGGGAGTTAAAACCAAAATAACTGCAACAGACACTAAAAACCGATATCTAGGTTACCCACGAAACTAAAACTTTTTCAATCGATTCAAATTTCCATGAATGCCAATTTTCATTTTTTGTCAAAGTTTTATATTTTATCATTAAAAAAATATAATAATATATATATAGTAATATAGTTCTTACCGGGTGTTCCACAACACATCTCTTCTTTTTTTTATAAGCATTTACATCCACGTACCTGTGGACTTACATAAAACAATCTATTGTGCGATCTCGAAGTTTTTAAATTAATAATTAAGAGTGTTGTTATTGCAAAATTGGATTTATATTTTGAACCTAATACACAGACAATCGATAATCCATTTTTAATGTTTTTAGAAGAGCTTACAACCCACACGGTTAGCTCTTGTTTTGAAAGCTAATAGGCATGAACACATTCTGTAAAGGTTAGGATTATTACCGACCAACATCTGTTAGCGGTCATTTGTAGCGTAATAAAAAAAATAGTAAAAAATAAAAATAACACTCACAAAAAGAGCTACAGAGAAAACTCTGTTATAAGTTACATTATGTTCGTGATTGTATAAGGCTTTAGGATATGTACATTGTATTATTATTATTATAGAACGGTTAGTTTGATGTTAAATTTGATGTTTGCTCTATTTTTATTTAGAATATCTTTTATTTGTTTTTATTAGACAGTTATTATTTTTGATGAGGAAAAATAATGATAATATGCATTATAAATATGTGAAATGAAATGTTTTATATTACAAAACAGGTGGCGTCTGCAGCTTCACTGATGTGAATATAAATACGGTTAAAAAAAGCTGATACGGAGGTACATATAAAATTTACTCAAACCAATTTATTTAACAAAGGAAACCCATGAAAATTCACTTAAATAAATTTATATTCATATTTAAATTATTAACCTTAAGTTAATTTTTCTTTTATTTAGATCCCTTTACTATATGGAGCGCTCTGTTTTCATGTTTACCACTATCGAAAGTGTTGAGAGAAAAATTCTCGTAGAAATCACAGGCCTTTGCCTTGTTTACAAATGTTCCGAATTAAAGGCTCAATCATAAATAATGACACAAGTCTTAATATATATTCCAAACGTCTCGATAAATTTCGACAGTTAAGGTATCGTTATATTTGCCTTAAAAACCCAGGTTCCCTTAGATAGGTGTTTGAAAAAGAAAAATGAAATGGAGGATTTTTGACGCGAAATAATAATACGTTAAAAAAAATATCAAAATTATCGAGTAGGGTATAAAAAATTAAAGAAATTAAAGGGGTTTAAATTTAATTAGGAATAAAAAATTGGTTTAAAAAGTTTTAATACAGTATAATAAAATCACATAGGTACATAGCGAATTTAACAATATGGACCCATTTAAATGTTGATCGACTCAAATCTGCCAATATGGGGCACAGACTCAACTATTAAATTCACTATATTGTAATATAACTACTGGGCTTGTTTTTTTCTTTTCAGATTTTATTTAACGTAGCCGGGATTTTAATTTTTTTTAAATGTTTATTTTTTTTACATTCATATTCTCTGGCTGTTGATAATGTCTCTACAAAATTATTTTTTGTACTTGCACCTACAAGCACATAGTTATTTTCCTGTAGGTGCAGGAAACTTTATACAGGAATCTTGTTTATCTCCGTATACATACAAATAACATTGCAAATTATTCCACAAATACTTCTGATTTCATTTGGCATGTCTTTCTAAAGAAAAAAAATTATTACTTTAATCTACGTGTTTTACAAATAATTTAAAGACATACAATTTTCTCCCTCCCCTTTTCACTACCCTTAATATTATCTGATAGGACTCGTGTCAAATAACAAGCAATGTTCCTACTCTTAAAAAATTTATTTATTGTTTATGATTGTACAATAGCTTGAAAACAATTTTAAAACGTCAAAGCTTTTCGGTTATAAAGTTGATATTTATTATTATGTTATTTGTCTTAATAGCTTACGCCATTGTAAATATATATTCGACGCATAATCGGATATTTAAGAACTGAGTAGAAAAAGTTGAGCCGTTTTTCAATGGTAATAAAAAAATTGGAAAAAACTGAATAAACAGAATCTGAAAAATGGATAAAACACATCATGTATCTATGGAGATAATGATCGTTCCAGCATAAGCCGAAGTACATGTTCGAAAAATAATCTATGAAGGCTATCAAGACCTTTTTTAAGGTTTTGTCCCCTCTGGTAAGTTAGTCGTGTGGACTACAGAGGTCACACTCACACGACTTCAGTATCACACCGACAATGTACTGCGAATTTATTCAATTGTGTATGTCTTATGTACATGGAGGACGTATAGGACGTATTGTATATTTACATCAGATTTTTCGCATAAAATAATTTTTCATTTCTCAGCACAACCAGAATTGTAAAGTAACCAACAATTTCTGTGAATCCTTATATAAATTGTTCATTGTAAGAAGATATGAAGTAAAGTTAACAATATTTATGTTTATTTTTAGTGAATAACAACAAACTACGTACAACAGTACTACCTGCGATTTAATGAAGAAAGTTTTGTTGAGAGGTAACAAAAAAAAAAAAAAAAAAAAAAAAATTACAAAGAATAGAGAACTTGAATGTTTTATGTTACCCACTTATCCTTGCCTTGTGACTGTACACACCAACAAGAAAAAAAAACAGTATATAAATGTAACAAACTATACAATTTCTCATTAGCTTAAAATAATTATATTTAAAATATTTGTTTATTTTCTTTTTACTGTCTGTAGGTATATAATTTATACAAGAATGCAATGTTTTGCTGTTTAACAAATGAGAAAATTAGTTTAATGCTACTACATAATAGTTATAGAGCCGGTAGTGGAAATTTTATCATAAATAAATACAGTATGTCCCAGGTTAGGCGTTTGTCCTATATATACTACTACGTTTATATATTGATTTATATAAAATAAAAATATCTCTTTATAGTTTTGTCCCTTAACTTTGATATGCTTAAGCCCTCGATGATTTTTCTTTGAGTGGGTGATACATGGAGATTATGTTAATATTATTTTAAATTTATCGCTCGTTTTCTTATCTTGGTTATAGTATTGGCTCCAGATATGATTTTAAGCTTCACAGTGTACGAGAGGTTTCTTAACGAGTCCGACAAATTAAATAAAAATTTCCATCTCCTTAAAAATAATTTTTCTATAAAATTATCATCCGACCATTGATTGGTTGAAAAGACACGCCTTTAAAATACCAGCTCTTTACCATAAATACTAAAATAAAGTTGAACTAAATGTAACATTGTTTTCAAATTTTAAACTAACAAGATAAATTTGTTTATGATATCATTATAATAACTATACACAATGCGAGGGCGAATTATAAATAAGTGTTTATTTTGAATAGTTATTCAGTTGCCGGTACATATACAAATTATTTAAAGCTTTTTCGATCAACCTAGGTTTTCTCAAATATGCGATTAACTTAAGAATAATGCATTATCACGTGAGAATAGCCCTCAGTATTGATACAGTTTGATATCCATAAAAAAATCTTTTAGCCCACGTTTCTTTTACGTTTAAAAACATAACCCCGAAAGTAGAAAGATGATTATAGAAAACAAGAATTTGTTATTTCCTTTCCATTTTTCTACATCATCTTCTTTCTATTGAAATTGAACCACCTTTATTTTCAAGCGTATCATAAATGTATCTGTTATGCTCGGTGAGCTAATGACGTTGCACAATGTGTCCATATTAGAAGCTTTGTTCCAATGTTCTTAAAATTCTAGCAAAATAATTAATTGAAATTTGTAGTACAGGCTTAAAATCTAAAAAATCAAACATATATTTGGTCTGGCTTTTTAATTGATAAATGATTAATAATGTTTGGTAAAGTACAGAAATGATACACATGAATTCACTAATACATATAATTGTTCAAAATAAAATTAGGTTAAATACCTTTAAAATGAAAATCAATTGTACAACACATAATCACAAACTAATGACCTTATATGATAGGTACCTGATTATTATGATTATTGTTTTTATAGTATTGTATTATAATTAAAATCAGCCGCCAAAGAGTTTGGCCATTTTTACAAAAAAAACTTTTTTTTACAAGCTTTTATTAGCTTCATACGAATGTTAGTATGTTGTTATGTTATATGTAACGGATACTTCGGATTAACTCGAAATTTGGAATAATGATTTTCATTTCTGAAAACATATACATTTATATGCGCCCCCACCATATTCTTACCGAATTTTTCATAAATAAATAATAGTCGAAAAAATAAAAACACAAAATAAATACTAGTTTAAAAAAAATAAAAAACGCTTTTGTAACTAGCTGAACTAAAAGGTAGAAAATAATTTCAATAATTAAAAAAAAATTTTATCGTAAAAAGCGTGGGATGATTTTAAGGATAATTTAAAATGACTTTACCAATATATGTTACCAATATCTGTCTATAAAATATTTTCAATAATTGAATAAAGAAGGCTTGTTTTTCATTCACCGATTTCCACGCGTGTAGTCGTTCTGCGTGTTAAACACATCAAAATGAACCTATATATTGAAGAGGCAAATCAAATTAGTCGAGTAATAAGTGGGATCAGACTGTTTTGTTTCGGAGAAACAAATTTATTCATTCATACAGACCATGGGCTAATAATGGTATTTTTGGATTCCTTTAACGTAAAGATTCATGTTAAATGGAAAATGTTATTTGCATTTATACTCTACTTCTCCTTCAATCTAGGTAAAGGAAAATCTATTTTAACAATAAAAAGTTTTTTCTTGTTAGATCATACAGATTATTTTACTATATTGAATGGAAAATCCTTATTGGTATTGAAATCTCACGAAAAAGCATCATCTGTGAAAATTTCAAATAATTTGATGTATTTTTTTGTGATATTTTGTAAAAAATTCGTCAAAGTTGAAAGTTAAAGCATGAAAATATCTTTCACTTCTTCTCATATTTTCATAATGGCAACAAAAATAAATTTCAGCAATGAGATAATGCATGTTTTAATTTGTACAACTCTTTTTAGTATGGATAAAAGGTTAAGCAGTAGTAGAAGCAATATAGGTATGCATATTGACAGAAATAACATCGAGTTAAAATGATTGATCCATTAAGTGAGGGAAAAATGTCGGAATAAAGCTGAATTAGTATACCAGCATTAATATTCAGTTGAATTTCGATTGAACTCATGTCTATTTAACATAAGAAATATGATTTAAATTACGCTCAAATATTCATAATTTGACTAAACATCACAAATTAGGAGAAAAAATTTTTAACGAATGCTAGAGGAAAAAAATCTTTGTAATTTTTTTGCCAGAATTAATTACTGTAAGGATGTAGCGCATTATATTCGTAATTTTGTACCTATCGAAAGATTGAATTTTCAAGAATAAAATTTTATTGCAATTTCCTTTCTGTCAATAAATATATTGCGCTCCAGCCTTATAGTAGCTTAAAAATATCAGCTTAAATTTTTTGTACGTACTTTGAAAACACCTGTATATTTGATTTTTGCGTCTAATTTAATTGTGTACAGGTATGTTTTATATATGCATAAAAACAAAGTTGAATAATATATGACGACTGTTTACCGTAGCATTTATGCAATCGATATAACAACCTATTACATGGTTTAATCGCAATTTTAATTAACAAAAATTAATTATGAATATAATTCAATATTCAATTGTTCTCTGGGTTCACTCTAAAATTTTATTAGTGTAGAATATGTAGGTAACCCTTCAAAATGGTATCTACCTTTACGTATACGTTATTTAATAAAATCAGAGTTGTGAAACCACCCTTAAAACAACCGACCAATGATTTATTTTTGGTGTTATGTAATGTTATTTCTATATATATGGCGGAACCCATACGTAGATAATTATTAAAACTATACTACAAAATTATACCTGGGTAAAGGATGTTCAAGTGTTGTTTACCAAAGATGAACGAAAGAAAACTAAATAATGGACATTGAATAAATACCACGATGTTCAAAATTAAATTGTATCTATATTAAGGAATTTTATTTAAAAAATATGATTAAAAGACGTACAACAGGCCTTTATTTCGGTAAATATCGATATTTCGATTGAATACAATTGAAATATTTTTCTATTTATCTCGAAAACGGCTCTTACTATTTTTTTTTTCAAAAACAACCTATTGAAACATTTATTTATGACAAATTACCATGAAAAAGTTTCTTTTTCAAATTATATTTCTCATTATAAATTAATGTAATTCGCTTTGCACTTTCCTTTGGTATAAAATACGAAAACGGCTCTTGTTCCACTGGCTTCCATCTTCCCATACCTACATTTTGTGACAGTAAAATGTTTAACTTGCAATCGATTGTTTATTTTGTTCTTTGTAACTTTAAATTAAACTTTTCTTGAAGACTCTGTATTGCCACATTGATACTTACACGTTAATATTTAAAAATTCATAATTATTTTATAAACTTATTATGCTGATATTAATTTTTGTGTTACCCAGATAATATGAATATAGATATTTACAAAAATAAAATAGGAAATATTATATTGATTTCTCTATAAAAGGTACATAATTATGATATCCTTCTATCAAAGACACCCGTCCTTATTCTTTGTACCAATCTGCTGTAAGGTAGCTAGAAGTATGAAATTTATGTTTAGTAGTAAAATATTGGAAAACATATTTTGTAAATAATCTTTTATTATACTAAGGCCAGTCATATAAAGATTCAATTCAAACCAAAAATTGAGTTATGTATATAGAGTTCAAGTTCCATGCTCAAAGAGTAGGGTCCTAACATTTATTTGTATTGATATTTGAAACTAATTATCATTATGAATTTTTTAAATAAATTCTCTTACTGGCCTGCAGGAATTACTTTAATCGAAGCTTCGAACGCTTACTATTAAAGATATTAAACATATTTGTTAATTTATTTGGTAAGTTGCTATGGTTTCTTAATATCCATCTGCCTTCAGAAACCAGGTTTAAGTCTACTATTGTAGTTCTATTTAAAGGCATCGGTTATAGCATGCTAAAGTGATTGTTCTAATGTGCTGTAATAGTATTAACCTTTTTATTTTACTGCCAGTGAGAACAAATTTCCACTGCTTCCATATTACCAATGCTGTTAGTACTTAGACTCGCTTTATAATTGTAAATATAAATAAAAAGTGTGCACTTGACCGGTTTTTTGTTATTTATTGTTATGAGATACAGATCAATGGCAGACAGATCTACAAAAGTAGAAATTTAGCAATAGGGTCCCGTTGATAAGCCTTTGGGTACAACCCTAAAAATGACAGTTTGAACAGAAATGTAAAAAGGTGTGCTATTTCGTTTTTAACGAATTTTAAGTTGTATAGTAATAATGATAAAAGGAAGTTAAGAAACTGTTCGAAAAATTAGTCTAGATTAATGCTGACACGAAAAATTGTATTTGAATGGTAAAAATGTTACAGGAAATATCTGTTTTACATCGAAAAAAAAAACGTTGCATTTTCCAACGACATTTTTCAAAAGAGTTAGTTATATTGTTTATAATAAGTTATATAGTTATTCTATAATATGGAAAACATTTTTCAAAGTGACAGATAATCTTAGTAAAATACGATAAACTGTTGGATCTGAAAGGAAAATAGATAAAATTGTATAGTTTTTTTAATTTATTTAAAATATAATTATCTTCTCATAGCAAGTAGGTAATTCGTGATAATGCTAACTCGAAATAGTTGAAAATATATTTAAATTATTACTCGCAGTGTTAAGAATATTAATTTACATATTTATCATTATCAATTCAATATAATATAAAAATGGACAATTTTTCTTTGGATTTGGTAGTTGTTACTAAACCATTCGAATTCACTACATCAGTCAAATGAACAAATTTTTAATATTCTTTGTTTATATTATAATATCCTACTATATTTTATGATAAGTTGGTCGATTATTAATTAAATAAGGTAGGTTTGTTATGAGTTACACCGTTTATTTTCAATTCTAATGACAACTCAGGCCTAAAAAACATAATATACAAAGCAGTTGCAACCAATTTTTGATTGATTGATTTTTTTTTTTTTTTTTTTGTCGCTTTCAATCAATTTTCATTTATCTATGCCGAAGTATAAACCAGGGTTCTAGAGTTCAAAGATTTACATAAAAGTAAACTTAGCTAACGTTCTTAATAGTTTTAGGGGATTACGTCCGAAAAATATTGAATTTTTATTGGATTATTACTCTACCTAAATTATTTGAGAGTCGGATCTCCGTTATATTTTGCTCACATTATTTTGTAGATCTTGATCAGAAGTTTTAATGGACACAATTATTAAGATCAACAATCTCGGAAATAGCTCCAACGATTTTCATGAAATTGAGTATGCAGGGGATTTTTCAGGCGAAAAGTCGACCTAGCCAGGTTTTATTTTTAAAAAACGTCGTTTTATCAGTGTGTTTATAAAAAACTGAAACATAAACTGCAAAATATGGCTCTACCTGAAATAAATTGGTGTTTACCGTAGTTTACGAAATAAATTATACATTAGCGGGACATTCAGTTTGAAATTTGTGTGGAGACATTTTTATTATGTTAGTGATAAAATTTGTGTCTTTTTAACTCAAAAAATACCGAGCAAAACTCGGTCGTCCAGATATTGAATAATTACTTGCCTGTACAGATCTCTCTCACTTTTAGAGTGATGAAAATTATAATTGAGGTGTATGTACATTAATTTCTTGGTAAAACATGTTCATAATAAATTGCAAACAAAATTTAATCATTGTTATAGTTAAAAGCATTTTAATTGCATTGGATCTATTCTATTGCAAAGTCCACATCGACTACTTGTGGTATAACAACGATATTCTAAAATTTTCATTCATAAACTTGTGGTCGGTACACACTCCAGCAGCACCAGCAGCGTTAAATTATTCAACAAGTAAACATTGTTTGCTTGTTGTATGCTCAACGATCGGTATTCGATCAAAGCCATTTATTTATAAAGTGTAATGGATTTCTGATGAACAATAATTACATGAATATTTTATACAAAATGGTTTGAATAAATATTGTTGTAAACTTACAATATACTTACATGACTACCTACTTGCATCTATGTATGATAATAAAAAAAAATCTTTCTATCGTTTTAAGAACCACTTGGTAAATGTTGTTCAAATTTGATTGCATTATATATATTAAATGGTTTTGCATTATTATTATGGAAAAAAGTGCGCTTTTATGACAAGGTCAATTACAGGAATAAAATTATATTAGGCTGGGTGAAAGTGTTCTGCCTTTGTCATATTTTTCCAAGTTGTTTTGAGTAAAAATATAGAATTTTATGCCCTTTCAAATGATGTATAACAAGGTAGAGGGTGCTATTTGAAATTTCAAAGTTGAGATAACTAGGGGCGAAGGGGTGAAACTTAAAATTCTCCAGGTATCATTTTTGAACTTCTTCCTAGATCGACGTGTCTTCAGTCAAAATAATAATCAAATCAGGTCAAGAGTTACTAAGGGTGGATACTTTTGAAATGAAAACACTGTGTAATTTGATCTTTTAACTTGAAATTTTTGTAACAAATGGCCTAAAATTTGGAGTTATTATGTCAATCAAGTTCATAAATAGTTTTTTCGGAAATAAATGAAAAGGTTTTGTTAGGTACTTTTATTTTATGAAAATAAGCCATTTTAATTGCTTCGAAATCTTTGATTAATCTAGCAGATCTGTTATAAAGCGAAGAATAAGCGGTGAAAGTGAATGATTAAAAAAATCAGCCCACAAACATATTTAAGATTTAGTTTGAGATGTGAGTCGTTTATATGAACAGATACATGTTTGGATGTAACGATACACTGTATTAAACTGAAGTCTGTATAGGTAATGGGTAAACAGAAGGATGTGTAATAAGACAATTATTGAAACTGACAGAATACATTATGTGAATTAAGTACGGGAGCCGGAGTTATCGTACACACCAAGGCAAGCACAGAACAAGACAGAGAAAGCGTAGATAATCCCCTGTATTGGTTTATTTTCGTTAAAATCCATGAAGTGGTAAACTTAATTACTATTTTCAACAATTTTATGAAAAATTGTAAAAAAAAACTAAAGTCAAGAAAAAAATGTTATCATTTATTGTGAGAAAGAAAAATTTAATTTAAAGAAACAATCTTAGTTTTCCACATTTTTCAATGTAGCTAGACGTTAAATTTGTTTGTCAACGTCAGAACAGTGGTAAAGAGATTCGATAATACAATAAAAAGGCCATACTATGAAGGTTCTGATTTTTCTTACACGAACTGGAACTTACAAAGTAGCCATGTCTCTTGTTTGTACAATATACAATATTTTAAACATTACAAAACCATCCGTTTTTTGGATGCTTTACCACGAGAAGACATTAAGTAAACATTGTGGTCGTGAAGACTTACTTTTGCTCTTTCTCACTTCTGTAGTTTCTTTAAGCAAATAGAAATAAAATTCACAATTATTTGAAGCTGAAGTGTGGTGTGTTAGTATTATAATAGTTGTGAAAAACATCATTTGTTTTCTGGATTTATGAAACACGTACGTAGATAATGAGAAAGAAGCTGTTCATACGAAGGCGGCCTTTATAGTCCACGCCATCAACTTCTCAGAATATGAATATAATTTTCATAACTACCAGCTCCACGTAGCTTAATGCCGGTTTTCCACTAAACAAACAAAAAAAAAACAACCCTGAAATAATAATAGTCAAATATGGGCTTTTAAAATTATTATTTTGGTTTTGTTTCAGTTATATTTTTATTTTTCATGCTTTAGAAAACCCAAAACACAACATAAAATCATCTGTGTGCTTAGTGGAAAACCAAACAACAATCATAATGGAAAAGTATCAAATGGGTTTTTATAATAAATAGAATTTATTCAGTTTGCGATGTTAACAATACTTGTCTATTTTCGTTACAGTCTTCGTGCTTATCTGCACCTTACTTTGTAGTTCTATATGGAGATTATGTAACGGAATGCTAACATTTAAATCAAGGGAGAGGCGAAATGTAAAAACGTAAATAACGTAGTAAGTAATGCACCAGCAATACTTAGTACATATACTAAGTATATAGATATACAATCATCCCTATTTATTTTTAAGAATAAAAAATAATGAAAAAGTTTTGTTTTAAAAACCAAGCATTATTTTTATTTCATTTAATCACGAAATAAGACATGTCTTTAAAATCTCTTTAATCTGTTTGTGTTTTTTTTTTTTTTTTTTTTACAAATAAAATGTTTTGTATAATCTGTGTAAATTTATTTTCTTTTCTTTTATGTTAGTTGTTATTATTGTAATGTGTGTACGATTTGAAATCTACGACGTTAATCATTTCAAGGCTACAACCATATCGAATCAACACAATATGCACAAATTACTGTTCCGCAGTTAAGTCTTAAAACCAAATACTGAACACCAAATACTGTGATTAAGTTGTTGGAGAAGTCCATTAATTAAGGTGACATAACTTTGATACGAATGAAGCGAAGCTTTACTTAAGACACGAATGTATAAATAAGCGCTGGTTTGGGATACATTTCAAATGCTACTCTGAATGAGGTATGCTAGAAATTTGTATTTAGATATTTGAAAGTTGAAAAAGATTCATTGTATATGGAAGTAAAAAAAGTGATAATTGCTATATTTCCCGCAATTTCATATATAAATAATAAACAAGGGACTGACTGTCATTATTGGTGCGCTCAATGCGTTAACAAGATAGTAGTAAAAAAAATGTAATTATTTAGCTTCTTCTTGTGTATACGATCTCTATGAGATTTGTAAAGACGAAAATATAATTTATTACATACACTTTACGGCGTTACATTTTGTTATTGTATGAGTGAGTGAAAAATTTCGTTATTTTATTTTAGTGCAAGAATATTAGTACAGGCAAAAGCGTCATGCATTTATTTGAGCTCAAAAATTACGTGAAAAGATGAAAATTTGGTTGATAGGATTTAAAATCATAATTTCAGTTATTATGTATCGTTGAGTGTCGGGACAATTTAAAAAATGGACAAATTAACATAAACAATCAGTTTTTTTTTTTTTAAATAAAAAAGTTTTACTTAACTACAAACTAAGGTTCATACAAGTAGTTTTTAGCTGCCGCATTTTGCTGAATTTGAAGAGATATTCCACTTTTTACGATGAATACTTTTGGGTACTAAGGTGGTATGCGTGAATCTATAAATTTTGTCTTTTTTTCACGGACAACTCCAAAACTGTACATTGAATCGAAAAAGTGCTATGTCGTATAAAGGTCATAAAATAACAAAGAGACTCAATTGATTTTCGATTCTATCAATATATTATATACATATTATTTTAAAATTACATACATTTGTAAGTCAGTACATTCTTCATTTAATGACCCATATCGCGGAAACTATGTATATTTACAGAAACAAATATTAATATTATTTTTGAGTTATTTAGAGTAGAGTAGTTAGTTTAGAGTAAAATTATAGTGATATTGTATTTTTTTCGATTGAATGTACGGATTTTATTAGAACATCGTATAAATAATCAATATAACCAATAAATTCATCTCATTCACGTAAGTTCGTAGCCCAAAATCTTTATTGTCAGTACCTTATTATATACCTTAAAACATAACTGAACCAAGCTATCAACCGATTACATAGAAAAACAGTTAAAAAAATATCCACTTCAACAGAACAAAAATAGTAGGAGTAGTAGGATCTATTCTAGAAATGATCATACCATTTTATATTTCTAATGTACTTACCGGTATTGTGTCTCTTGCATTTCAATCTTGTATGTAGATATAAATTTATGTAGAAAATAACTTTCTTTGATATTTTTGAAATAATGCGAAAAGTGGATACAACTTTGTTAGGTAAAACAATATAATACATTAAATTATATTCAATCTGTAACTTACGCGCATACGATAAAATGAAATCGATCGATGGGTACTTCGAAACCAATTATTCAAAAATCTTGAAATTTTTAAACAAAAAAAAATAAGATTTTGTTAATTTTTCATAACATATCAAAAGTTTTTTCACTTAATTGATACAAAATAATTAATATTTTTCTACGTTTACATTGCCGTATTATATCCAAAAGAAAATATTTCTGGAAACCAACACATGCTTTGTAAAGTTAAATTTTTGTCAAAAATCTAGACAATTTTCATAATGGGTTCAAAAGTTAATTAAATGAATTTTTTGCACTTGAAAATAAAGCTTTTATGAAAATAAATGATTGAAATACTAAAATTTTAATAACGAAATTTTCACGAATGGGGTATGGTTAGAATTAATAAAAAGCATATCAAGTTTTCTTATTTTTCTTGTTATTGCTTTTTAGGTACTTACAGTATTTTTTTTAAGTTTTTCGAATTCAATTTTCTAAACTACGGGGGAAGTTTTAAAGGTGGCAAAATTATCTCAACTGGTATTTTCAAATAGTAAATATACTTATAAAGTCAACTGAAAGTAAAATTTCTCGAAAATGAATGGCGTAAAGAAATTATATTTTAATTCTTTATAAAACTTTAATAGCTATTCAAATATGGAACATTTTACAATTTAAAAAATTGAATAAGAAACTTCTTTATAAAGCACCATCCATTTATTTTTAAATCAAATCTTTTAGAAAACACACGGTTCATTATGTAAGGTTTTGTTTACAATTTTTTTTTTTTCTGAAATTATATTTATAATTCTAACTGCATTGAACTCAAAACATGAATTTGATGACATTAATCATTTTCTTTTATCTTGCAACATTGTCGTTCTTTCATTAATATATTGTTTCTTCGCTTCGCTTCTAATATATAGTTTGTTCTGAAAATCAGCCACATAATATAAATCCACCACTCGATTTTTATGCAAAGTAAGTTTGGCCAAGCATATAAAAATTTTTTTGATATTATATAGAAGGTGCATAATGGTTGATCTACGAACATATTTTGGTACATTCAAATATGTTGGTTGTTATATTGTGACATACATAGATAAATAAAATAGACATACGATACATTTATGTCATATAATATAATATCACAACACAATCTTTTTCCATCCGCTACTTGCCTTGTAAACGTAGCAAAATATAATACAAGGAGTGCGTAAAAAATGGAAATGGAAATGGTTCTTTAAATGAACAGTCCCATAATTTGAAAGAACTACTTATAATCCCTTTTGTTCACATTTTTATGGATTTTAATTTTTGGATGGGGAGCTCTAACTTTTTTGAAAATGAAGTTTTCCCCATGACACTCGCTGACATTGTAACTTTCTATAGGTCCAATCATTAAATTAACCTGATTTTTATACTTTTTAGATCAAAATAACCCAATCTACTGAGTTACATCAAATTCCAAAACAAAAGTTTTTTTTTGCGTTTTTCTCGATTATTTCAAAAAAATAAAAAAATTGCAAAAAATCGAGAAATTTTTGTATCTCCAATTTCAATAAAATTCAGTGTTTAAGGTAAATTTGACTCAAAAACTACAAAAATCGGGTGCATTTTATGACTGATTGAATAGTTTTTGCGATACGGACGAAAATCGATCCAAATACATACATACCTGCATACATACATACATTGAAAGTTAAATAAAAGCTTGTAAAAAGAAACTCGGCGTGATATACAGTGAATGTATATCGCACGGCTTCTTGACCAAATTGACTTTTGATGCAACCTTTTTTTTAAATCCACTTCAAATGTTTTCAGCCCAGTTTAGGCTTAAATGAAAGAAAAAAATGACTGAAATGAAACATGCAGCTAATGGATTGTTATAAAAAAATATCAATTTTTGTTCGTGTACTTAAAATTTTGTGAATTTTTGTAATAAAGTAATTTAAGAAATAGAGAATTTTTATAATCTTTTAAAAAGTACATAGTTTTTTTTTCGCTGCTAATTTTGCTATATATATATATTGTGCAATCTTTGTTCTGCTAGCAATGAATATTTACAGTTTCAATGTTTTGCGAATTCTTTTTACGTTCGGTTTTTACATAAATGTAAAAGTAGAACTATACATATGTACAAAGAACTAAGCCTGCAAAACATTTCATGTATCATTGAGCCTTATGTGTTGAGAACAATATACCATAACAAAAAGAAAACAAAGATGTTATCGAAAATACTTGAGGAAGTAAGTGATGCTTTTCATTTTGTTACATTTTTTTTTTATGTTCATCTATCAATTTTGGGTAGATGAACATATTAGATACAAATCGAAACTATAGCTCTATTATAAATATAAGAAGGTTAATATTTTTACATGAGATTATTTAACGATTCAAAATGTGTATAATACTTTCGAAATATAAAAGGATTTATCAGAAACATAGATTCTGAAACAATTTTTCAGAAGTAACAGGTCTAAGCGCTCAATCTTAATAATTCACTTGTAAGGGCATTAAGTTTGTCTCTTCAGCTACGATAAAAAATCTATCATTGGTTCTTAAGATAGAAGGTCTACTCAAAGTAGATATCACAATATTGGGGATGCCACATGAAATTTCAAAGACAAAGATGGAAGGCATGAATGCCTCCTTCTGGCATGAATTAATTCTGTAGGTACCATTTTCGAACTTCCCTCACGATATTTTAATCGACGTGTTTTCACTCAAAACCGTAATCACATCGAGCCAGGATCAATTATGGGAGGATATTTTTTTAAATAAACACACTGTATAATGTTTATTCGTTGTTGGTTAAGATTTTTGTTAGGTTATGACCTTTCCTGAGATTTTTACCTACGTTGATATTCATTAGTATACGTAGATCATTGCAGGGGAATAGAACTCAGATAGTAAAGGAAAGCTGTGTAGGTAGATTCTATTTTCTAGATATTTCTATTATTCTTATAAAGTGTCATATTCTTGTTTTTACTCCTCCTATGGGTAAGGAACTATTTCTATACAATTATTTTAGAAAGTTTAGGTTTCTCAGTGTTTTCAATATTTTGAATCAGGTAATATAAGTGTTAAGAACATGCATATCATGGTACTACTGGTCATCCATTAATTACGTCACGCAATTTTTATGACTTTTTTGTCTCATCCCGTCTTTTTCACAGGAGGTGACATTTATGACGTCTTATACTTTTCAATTTTATATTTAGAAATAATTAATTAAATGAAAACATCATTTCTAAAATTCAAATTTCATTCAAAATAATCTTTATTAAAATCCACAAAAAGTCAAATATTTTAGATAATTGACAAGTTGTATTTCTCGTCATTTCCAACCATTTCCTGAATTTTTTGGGATCTTAACTATTTTGTATAACTTTTTCATCTTTAATCACATCAATTTATGCTAAATATTGAAATCGTTACTTCCCTTTCTCCAAATCTTTGAAACAATGTGCTTGAATTTCTAAAATTCTTTCTTAAACGAAAATTATGGACAAAAGTCAAAAGTACTGTCGGCCATCGATTTTTCGATTACTGAGTGCATAGATGATTCATTTAAATTATGAATAATTACTGTATCATTATTCCAAGAAAATAAATAATCTAAACTCGTTTATTAGAAAATACCTCCAAAGATAGCAAAAGTGGTTATTCGAAACTGAACCAAAGTAAAGACCGGAGTACACAATATCAAGTTTTTTTATTCCAACATAATATTTGGTGTAGATTAAGTTCTGTTTGACATAACAAAAAGTTTTTTTTTGTTTTTTTTTTTTTTGTAAATTGATAACAAAAAGATATTCTTTTTTGTAACTTGTTTAGCTAATGTTAATAATGCTATTTTTTTGCCATACCTGCCTACCTATTAATTTAAAAATGTAGGTATCAGAAAAAAACATGTTTTTTCAAAGTCGTAACTACATTTCCTTTAGGAATTAGTGATGTAACTCAATAGCGTAATAGCACTTACAAACACTTTGTTTGTGGGTAGAATGTAAAACGGAAGTACAGGGTTGGTTTTGGCTTGCTATAAAGTGAGTTGGAGTTTCTAAATGAGTAACAAAGATCAAGTGGATCTTAGACCCGAAAGAGAAAAGAGAGATTCATCTTATAAATCATCAAAGATAAAACAAAATTTTAAATGCAAAAAATATTTGAGTTAAAAAATAACTTTTTTGTTGAAAATGTTTTTTCGTAAATATATGACAAAACTTAAGTTTCCATTTTCTCAAAAGCGGTAAAAGATAGAGATTTAAAAATTTGTTTATTTTTATTTGTATTCAACTGCTTTCAGTCTGTGGCTTTTATTTGCCCTTTTCCTGCTACCATATCTTTAATCCCATTGACCTATTTTCTTGATAATCTTCCTGGTTTTATGTTTCCAGTAAATTGTTTCCATTTTACGACACATTCGGGTATTGGACGTCCCATATTCAAGCTAGGTGAGAGAGCACTGTAGGAAATATATTTGTTGTAGACAAAGAATCGCATATATACAACTCTGACAACAATTATATTTGATTGCGAATATTATTAAAACTATCGTGATAAACTACTAAAACATAAAAAATTTAATGATTTGTTATTTGTAACAAATTAAATCAATCGCTAGTCATATTCGTTGGTTAAGGTATACATTTATACGAGCCATATACTAATAAAGGATGGGTAGGCGTTAGGTTACAAAAAATTAAAAATATATGAAAATAGAACGAAATTTTTAATGAAAAAAAATTGACTGCATTATAAAAAAACAGTCTATCACTACATTTTAAGCGTTAGTATAAAGTTTCTGTAAATTTATTTGAATTTTTTGGGAAAAGTAATTTTTGTGGAAGTAAAAAACGATTCATCAAGAATGAAGCTGTTTTATTTTTTACATATTTCGAATAACCGACTGAAGCATTTCAATTTCAAGCAGAATATTTTTCAATATTATGTCTGAGATGATAATATAGAATTTTTTCCTTGAAAACTGGAGGGCTTAGAGACAAATTTCTAGGAACATTTTATTTAGACCCCAATTAAATGATAACAATTTTATTTATTGGTCTTAAAAAATTAGTTTAAACAATATCCTACCGGGTTAACCAACGGTAACTTTTACTTTAACGTTCAGGGGCATTTTTTTAGACGGGATTCTGCAAAAATTCCGTCTTATTTAAGTTAAAAAATCCAAACTTATTTAAGCTCAATGATTTTACCGTGTCTTAGATGCAACCAGACATATACATCCACAAAAAAATACGTTTATTAATGTTAATATTACAAATATTGAACTAGAGATGATTGTATATAGAAGATGATATCAATAAAAAAAGAAAAGTAATCGATACAATATGCGTGAATCGGTTTTGCATATACAAAAACCAATGAGCACACATTTAACATTTACTTTCAACTAGTAATATTTCATGTGTATTTCTTGATTAGAAATAAATTTGGTTAATTTGGTGAGAAGTGTCTGGCAAGTTTTTTTAAAAAATAAAATCAATTCTGCTATACATAAGATAACAACTACAAAGATTTTTCACATTCTTTTAAAATTTGCAATATGTAAAAAAAAATTAAAATTTCCAAATAAAAAAAAAAAAAGAATAACACATGAGCTATAATTTATAAAGACATAATTAAAAAAAAATAAGTTTAACCTGACAAAATATTGCTGTATCAATGATCATATTTTTGAACCATAATTTAAAGATTTCTGTAAAAACTTAAAATAGTAAATGTAAATAACCATCTTTTCTGATATACTCAATGAATTATGACTATTTTACACTTAAAAAAATTTAAAACTGGCCATATATTTTAGGTGTAAAACAATCCCTTCGAGTGTTATGGATGGGGGATAAGTGAAATCAAGAGAGGAGGAGGGCATAAAGCGGTGGTTTTTACTTTAAGCCCAGTGAAGCGGGCGCGTATCAAGCTAGTATCCAATGAAATCGTATACTTCCTTATAAAAACTTTTATTTGTAAAATTATTTGGTTTTTTTTTTGCCAGAAAGTTTCTCAAGCATGTAAATTATCCTTAATTTCAATTCGATTACAAAATATCGTGTGTATAAAATTATGATTTGCTTGAGCTTTTGTACACCTAAAAGTGAAGTTGGTATCTACAGACCGTAGGTAATGTAACTCAAAGCATGAACTCTGTAACTTCGCTTAGTTAACACAGGGTATTATTCATTCTGGAAGTTTTTCTTGAAATATTGAGGATAGAATATAAAAATAATAAAAAACAACCGGTCCTGTATGATATTCACTCAAACAGAATGTCATAAATGAAAATATCTGTGTAAAGTGTAATATGCTTTGATGGTAGTCAAGCATTACAGCAGCATTGACATGTTTTTTTCTACTGTTATTTTATTTTTTTCTAGTCAGCAACGTCTGTAACATTTCATAGAGCTTTGTCACGTCCGTCAGAGATGTCACATCAATGCTAGCAGCCGACATTCACTGCTACTTCACAGACAATCATTTTCTTCAATGTATGATGTTCTAACTCAAGACGAACGAACTTATAGTTATAATAATGGCTATAGCACACCATACAAATATAGCCATCATATTCTTGTAGACCCTAGTTTATTTAGTCTAGGGCCTGGCGTAGTATTTCGTTATTAATACAATTTCGAGAATATTTTCATTGATAGAATTCTCGTCCAGAGAGCTTGGAAAAGGTTTAATTGCGCAAAAATAAAATGAATATTCATGTAGGATACAATTCACATAATTGAATAAAAGGAGCGAGAGGTGACGTGGTTTACCCGGTGGAAACTATGTTATTTTCGCTATATTTTTTGTATTTTTAATTTAACTAAACTTTTATTATTTTAAAATTAAAAATTACACAAAAATCTATTGACTTGGATAGATTTTAACACATGGGGAGTGGGCACCGTAACCCTAACACCACGACCTCATTGAGAATACTATTAATACTTCAAGACACTGAACAGTAAAAAGTGTCGGCCAATTTTTTGTCTAGCCCCCACCGACGATAAGGAATATAGTTCCAAAAAGGCAAACATTATTTGTCCGACAAAAGAACAAGGACAGGGTGTTAAAAGTCCGATACCTTCAAATTGTAATTTTAAGGAAAACAAATATCTCATTGTTACTGTACTACATTGTTGAGTGTCAGTGAAACTAGTTTTGGGCATTCCAATTTGCTCCTTTTTTGAATATCGGTCTTAATGCAAATTATTTTATTTCAAGCTTAAGCTATAAGTTATCTTGCTTCCTGAAAGAAAAGTTCTCAGCGTCGAAAATTGTTATGATTTAAAAAGTTTCAAGACACAACCCTGACAACAGTTTTTCAATCCCAAGTTGTTTTAAAATGATAGACCATCTGGCAACACTCGCTTTAGACCTATTTTTTCATACATATTATAATACACATTCAATTTGAAATGGAAAAAGACGAGACATTATTGTTTACGTAACACGTGAATATTTTATGATGATGTACACAAAATATTTACCTCCGTACGAAAATAGATCCAGAACATATAACGGAATTAGGAAAGGAAAAAACACGCTTATATTAGCTTCACCTGTATGTATGTATGTATGTATGTATGTATATATGTTTGCATGTTTGTATGTAACTTTCTAATATCATACCCATGCATAGGACATCATCAGTTATATACATTTATTATACTACCGATAACAATCCTATACATGTATACGTAGAACAGCGTGTTTTTTAGTTTTTTAAACTATATCACTGCATAGTATAAAACAAAGTCGCTTTCTCTGTCCCTATGTCCCTTTGTATGCTTAAATCTTTGAAACTACGCAACGAATTTTGATGCGGTTTTTTTTAATAGATAGAGTGATTCAAGAGGAAGGTTTATATGTATAATAACATCCATTAAATAGTGGAGAAGTACTGCTATTTTTGAGGTTTCTAATGTAAAAAGTAAATAAGTAAAAATGTAGTGTATGAATTTAGATATTCCAAAGATAGCAGGAAATCTTCATGGTATAGGGAAAGGGGAATTTTTTTACTCCAAATTTTACGCGTGCGGGCCACGGGCAGTAATGAATTAGTAAAAACTACTGGATCGATTTTAATCACATAGGCTATATATTTTATACCCGTACGAAGCCAGAGCGGGCCGCTATGTTTTTATATACAACGTTCACAGTTTTTCTGTAGTGTATTTAGTATCAGCATTGCACCCGTGCGAAGCCGGGCGGGTCGCTAGTTTATTAATAAAAACTCCAAATTGCATGTCATACTGCTCTTTGTTGAGGGGCAAGGATGATAGTAATTGTTCAGTTTCTAATTCACTAACCGGAAAGTATTAGCTTTCAAATAACGCAAGAGTAATACATACACGAATATTTGTAGTGGAAAAATGCCTTTAGAAATTATGGAAAATTTTAGAAAATAAAAAAGGTCTACTTTAACTTGTGGCCAGTTTTAAATAAGCTATTGACTAGAATAATATAAATAATAAATAAATATAAATGATGAACCCTAAACGCCAGCAAGTACTACCCCGAGTTCTGCTAAATAATTTCATAAAACGTTTTACTAGTCGTTATATAGAGGCTGTGGAAGCCATCACACCATTTTTTTTTCTAATTATGCATACACGAGTATTGCATTTTAAAGAGCTTTAGAAATTTACTTTTAGAATTACTTTCCCATTCACTACTGGTCAGTCATACATGAAAAACTTTACGTAAAATATTTTAGGGAAAGAGAATTATTACTTAGACATTACCACGTTGCTAGAACCTCATTTTTTTAGACCCATGTATAGAGCAGTAATTGAAAACAATAATTGTAAAGTTAAAAAAAGTTGTTGGAGTTATTTTATTTTTTAACCCACCTTATTTTAGCTGAGTAAAAATCACCCATAACTTTCATAATGAAAATTCAAAACATTTAGTGTACAAACGTAATGTAAAAAAAGAAGAAGAAAGACTGTGGCACTATTCTAAAATAATAAATGCTATTTAACGGTAATATTTGTTATGCCAAAAAAGGTTCAACCGCTACACGGGCAAAGATTTTTTAGTTTGTGCACCTGATAAATTGCAAAAAAACATCTGCATGCTGACTGGCTAATCGCGTCTTTCGTTAATATTCTTCAATAGTCAATTGTATTACATACTACGGCAAAATACTTTTCCATTTTTTTTTAAATCAAATTTTGATACTTTGTGATGAAGATTTGAAGGCTGTATTTAAAATTTGCCACATGTTTCTTACTAAACTTCATTGACCTTTTAAGAAATCCCTCAGTGAATTCGTGAATTGATAAATATCCGATATTAGCGGAGGTTATTGAAGTAAAACTTCTATAGGCGCGTAAGACGATATGTAATATATGTAAAGTAAATATATTAATACTTGGTAGGGTCAAATATTAACAGATATAATACCGTAACAAAAACTTTTTTCAATCGAAAAACCTCAATTTATATTCTAATATATAAATCTGTACAATAAAATAAACTATGAAATCAGTGATTCGGGTCTTTGGTAACTCCTGATACTGTTCATAGATGGCGTTTTTAATCATTTATCTTTATTTTTTTATACACACGTAATAACAATAATTTCAATTTACAAATAATGAAATTTTAATTATTCATATTATAATTAATTAAAAAGTTTTTACGTTGACAATCAGTACTCTTGACTGCCTCCGATTTTTTTCTAGTTACAGTACCTACCTGAGAACGAAAAAACTGAGCAATCTCATGGTATAGGTATACTTGTTTAGAGCCCAGTTTGCTAAAATACTGTGTCGCAATTCTGAAGAAATCAATTTAATAATTTCCAATAAAACAATTTTCAATAAAAAAATGAAAACGTTCCTTCAAATCAAAGTAAATTCAACGACATATGTCAGAACACAATCCATCAAACCACAAACACTAATACTAAGTACCTTCATATGCACCCGAACAAATGGAAAACCGAACAATCTATGTACTTAACTGTTATAATGCTTTTTCTTTCCATTTTACACATTTGATACCGAAATAGAAAACGGGTTTTCATGTATTAAAAACGTAGTATATTTATCTATAACAACGTCAAGTTTCTAACAACATAAATGCACCCATCTAGTACAACTGTACGCTACCTAGCAAAAGATTGTGTCGTTCGAGCGTACTTTTGTATATTATAATAATAACTATTAAAGTTATATAATAAATGAAACTATTCTTCGATTTAATATGACAATTTAAAATGAGATTTCATGGTTTCTAGTCGCATTTATTGGAAACTTTATAAATTTTACATTTTATTGTATAACAAGATAAAACCCGTTAGTAAATGTACATTTTAATTATAATTAATTCTAATACAACGTATTAGGAGGATTATTGGAACTATGTTCCTTATCGGACGTTATCGTTCTGATTAAGTTGGGAGGTACAACCATCTACAAAAAAACGACTCCAAAAACCAACCATTTTCATCAAGGTTACCTAGAAAACTGAAACTTTTTCAATCGATTCAGGTTGCCATTAAGTTTGAGAAAATGTAAAACTGTTTTTATAATTAGTCAATTTGTATTTTTTGTGAAAATTTTATGTTGAATTATTTAAAAAAATTGAGTTGTGAAAGTTATCAGAAGTGATAGATAACAGAGATAATTTAAAGTAGGTAGAAAGAAATTGTTATGGTATGTCATAAGAAATATTCTGATCTCACCAAACGTACTGTACTCACATATTCGGTTGACTACTAAATCAGAAGTATGTCTTTTTTAAACTAATATTACAACTAATTCATACAGTAAAAAACAAAAAGTAGTTATATAATTAAATTCTTTTATAATTTAAGTTTTTCAGTTAATTATAATTGTAAATTTTATCACATGCAAATAGTAGAAGAATTATTACAAGTTATATTATTACAAGTTGAAAGGAGAAATTAACTTTTTAATATTTTTCACGGGCGAGGTAACACCTAAATTTGAATGAAAATTCAGCTCTGGAAAATTATTTTCAAAGTATCTCTAACACATATCTTTAGTTCATTTGGAGGATATAAGTGTTATGGCAAATCGGATATTCAACGAAATTGATGATTGCACTTACTGGTAAGAAACCTTGCATATATTTTAACCATAGTATGTACAATTGAAATTACTAGTTGCATAGCAGGGCCGCTAAACTTATAAACTGGGCAAGTATTAGCTAAGTACTCAGCTTTCCACTTTTGTTAGGAACGAGCACATTTTCGTGATTGTGTTAGATTTAAAAAAAAAAATATATTGGAGGCTAAATAAAAATATTCGAACGCATGAGTATAATAATAAGGGAGTTTAACTTCCGTTTCTCAGGCCAGTTTATAACAGAGGCCACCCACTCATTATTTTTAATCTTTATTTATTTCTTCAACTACATTCGAATATACAATCAATTTTATGATGTGGGTAAGATCAATTTTGGTTCCCACTTCCGCTGCCTTGATTCGAACCCGCATCCTCCCAGCCAGTAGACAAAGAAAATTAATACGCCTTAACAAGCTCGGCTACTAAAATAAAATAGATAGTTTGCCTCACTCTTTCCCTTACGAAAAGCCAGTAAGAGATCATACCAATTCAATGCCAATAGTTTAGTTAATTTATGACGGAAAAATAACTTTACCTCTTTAAAAAAGAAAGTCATCAATTTGTGAACCGTAAGTCCTGTCGCTCCAAAGTTTATCGTTAATAATTTGTGAATACTATGAATTTGCTGTATAACACGTAGATGGTGTTATTTTTATTTAATTAGTGTAGTAATTTGAAAATAGTAATAGAGTTAGTGGTTGAAGTTGTATAAAATATATACTTTAAAATATGTTAGATATTTTTCAATCTCAACTATAAATAAATAAAAATGAATTCTAAGAAATGTTTTCATATTAACAAGATAAATGTAAGAATTATTTTTATTGATGGCAAATCTTATAAACATGAATTATTGTATAAAAAAGATAAAAAACATATTGTTAATAATAATAATTAAATTTTTTTAAAATCTATATCCTTATAATTTATAGCTCATGTGTTATTTTGATATATCAGCTATATTGCTGTACAATTTCATTAAAACCCATTCGCTGGCATTTGCGTGAAAGTATAAAAAACAAACAAACATCACTTTCACATTTATAATATATAGGGATGTAACATTGAAAACTTATTAATCGTCAAATTATCCTTTACTGGGTTCCTAGTACAAATTTTTTGTCAATGATCAAAATCAATTAATGGACACAATTAAGAGGCTTAAATCAAACAGAGTTTGGAAATACTATTACAAGGATACTGATAATTGAATTTTTAGAATTAGGCTATTGCATATTCATATTCAGTCAGAAACGCATTCTCTTTAAAATAAAATACATATAATTGGGAAATATTTGATGATGCATTTGTATTTAACGTAAGTACATTTTAAAAAGTGAAAATAACAAGTGACTGAGTAAATTGTTGAAATACCATGTATTGTGTTAAATATCATTGCTTGGAAACCAATTTTTAATCAAATAAATTTTTTGCTCGAAAATTTGACCCTTTTGACAACACTGAATATTGTCGGTTGAGTTTGGAATAAATTTAGAATCAACATTAATATTGAATAAAATCGTAAACCTTCTCTTTTGTATTGTTGTAAAATTTTGCACTTATTTGAACTTTAACGGGAAAACTTTGAAGTTTTTAAGAAAGGTTTCAAACTAAAGTTATATCGTTTGATAAAGAACATTTTTGTATTTAAATTAAATATGGCGCACCCTTTACAACCAGTAGAGAAGTTCACAGAGATATTAACAAATAGATTAACATAAAGGAATGCTAAAGTCTATTCAAAAAAAACAATATTTTTAATCTCTTAATAGATGATATGAGTTTTAATCTTAGATTTAGCGCCTCAAGTTTTCACAATAGTCCTGTGTAGATGAGTCAGGGAAAAAATTATTATTATTAAAAATGCATATTACATTTTCAAAAACTCGGGGAATTTTGAAGGTCTGATTTGGTCTTTTCAAATCTAATTCCGTGATCATATTCTACGTGTGAAATTAATTTGTTGTTTACACGAAACGAAAGCAAATAATTTTTAATCACAAATATTGAAGGATATTCTGATATATAAAAATAATTTTTTTGTTCATTGAAAACACATAAAATTTTATAAATGGATTTTTTAAGTAAATTTTTTAAAATAATTTAACTGAAGTTAGTCGAGAAAAGTAAATATTTGTATATTGAAATAACTCTTTGTAGTTCACTTTATTGAAAATTTAATTACATTTTCCACCGTGAGTGGTAGTATGTGATTAAATGTGTATGGGATATTTTCATGGAATTATAGAGTTAAAGTTACAACGCTAGGAAATGTCCATTTAAAATTATTATTACTATATAACAAGTATATCATTATTATAATAAACCCAAGGAAACAACAACATAGGAATAAATAATAGATTTCATTATTATTGATATCCTGTGTTGTGTAATTTAGTGTTTATATTATACACAGTGCCCTATTTTAACACGTGGGCTCGAATACGGTAATCAGAAAGTTATCAACTTTAAAAAAAATTAGTAGTCAGTGCTGGATTACCCATTAGGCCGGACTAGGCCATGGCCTAGGGCCCCCGACGGGCAGGGGCCCCCACGAAAATCTGATATGATTATTTTTGAACAAAAATTTTCAATTTCAAGTTATTTTTTTTCAAATTTCGAAAAATTTTATTTCCAAAGAGGTGTCCAAAGATTGTTTCATCAATAATTATAATTTATTGTTAATTATTTGAAATCAGAAAATTTTGTTCATTTTATTTCGTTTATACCTATTATATTAATTTTATAATTATTCAAAAAAGGGGGCCCCAAAATTTTATTGGCCTAGGGCCCCCGATGGGCTTAATCCGGCACTGTTAGTAGTTTTCACTCATTATTAGATTTAATTTATCTAGTGTATCGTTTAGTATAGATCAATATTTATGCTATTAGACTTCAAATACATATATGGGTTATTTCAAGTTCAGTAATGTACATGGAACATTCCACGTCAGAAAAATCACGCGGTAGAAACTTCAGCTCTAAATAAAATAGCCCACATCAGTGAAGATGGATTTATCATGATTGAAGATGGACATCAGTTTTTGGATTTAGAAAAAAATAGAGAGACTAGATTCTGTGTCCAATTTTTGCATGAATGGTTAAAAACCTCAGAACCCAACTAACTCTTCTATAGCCGACAAACTCATTCCAACAATTTCGTAATTACCACAAATACTCAATAAAATTTTCGGTTAAATTTTTCCCATTACCGCAGTTTTTATATACTTAAATTAAAGAGTCCTTTTTCTTTAGTTTTCAAATGCCGCAAAATGTGTCGAAAATTTGTGTCAGATTTAAATTTACTTATCACGTTTCCTTTATTTAAGCTATCTTCACCTCCCCAAATCTCCTCAAATCTCCTTTCTATCCCCTTTTCTTGACATAATCATATACTTCTTTGTTTTTATAAAGTCAATGCGAATTTCAATAATCGTCTACCGAAATCGAATTTAGTTTGGTTTTTGTACATGATATTCATAATAGCATTGTGTGGTAAAAACATCCAACAAAAAGTTCATTGAGAGACTTCTATGCTCCATTGTGCAGGCACGCATAAACACATAAAATCAGTTTTAAAAAAAATTCATGAGCCGTTTATTGTGGCGCTTGATTGCCATATAAATATTAAAAGTTGGAAGATGAAAAACCAGTAAAAAATTTTTATGTGCTAAGCGTCGAATGATTCTAATCAAATAGGACACGGGGTATACCTAAAAAACAGAATAACGTGATAAACATATACATTTACAGCGTACAAACAAGAGTGAACAATATAGCTAATACAATAGTTTCTATTAAGCTAAGGATCATTTAAATTTTAATGACTATATCTATCCATTTTGAATTAGTGTGAAAATATACCATTTGATAATTTGACCATTTAACGATTATGTTACGAAATTCCATGCTGGGGGATATTGATAATATTTCAATACTTAAATTGATAGAATAGTTTAATGATTTTAAATTATTAATTAGTATAATTTTAACGCAACAGGATAGAAAATAGGGTCATTTTATTTTATTAATAATTACTTTTATATATAGCTACTGTTTTAATATTTCTTAATATAAAGAAGGCTTAATGTTAAATATGAAATGGTTTTAAAACGTCAGTGCATAGGTGAAAAATAATTTTACAAGCTTAAATAATATATTTTGAAACATCGATTTTATTTAAAAAAAATTTAGTTAATAGTATGTTTGGTTCTCAGGAAGGCCATTGAACTTTTACGGACATACGGAAGCTGCGTTATGACTGTAAAATACGCGTTTAAGCCGATTATCCATCACTGCTGTATGAATATGATTTACTTTTATAATATTTAAAGATAAAAATTCACTGAAGTTAAAGATTAGGAGTAATAAAATACAAGAAAATATTAATACAAATCAAATAACAAACAAAAAATTATTTTTATTTTAAAAGTTTTTCACAACAAGCTGATAAATACTCACACGGGCAAACCACTTCCATACAAATTGTGTTTTGGTATTCTTAAATAAATATATGTAATAAATTATAAAAATAAATAGATTTACTAAAAACCACATACGAAAAAAAACAACAACAAACAATATTAGTGAATAAGAAAATATTTCCATGGGGTTCTTAAACTATTGATAGCAAATTGGTTAGGAAAAAATTCAATAAAAACTTAGTGGAAAAACAAAATCTGGAAATTGTATTATTGAAATCAATTAATACAACCTTCTTATTTAAAACCTTTGGGAAACTTAATGGATCACATATAATCGAGATGGCTAAAAGGAATAGTTATGTTTACTAATATTATAATTGCAAAAATAACTCTGTCTGCCTCTCTGCCTGTCTGTTACAATCAAGACTAAGCTACGGAACCGATTTAAGACAGGCTACTTTTCAATGGAAAAATATTGTAAAGGGTTGAAATAGGGGATGCAAGTTTAAGGGGATATTTCAAAATGTATTGGAACCGATTTAAATGAAATGTACGGAGATAGTCTAGATCCTGAGAAAAGGCGTAGGCCACTTTTTAATGTGAAAAAGGGATGTAAGGGGTTAAAATAGGAGATGCGAGTTTGTATGGAAATTACCAATCATTTAATTATTAATCATTTTTAAATCTAGGAACTTTAAACTTATTTTTTTGACTTAAGGTTAATATATATGAAAGTCAAAGTTTGTGAAACTTTCGCCCTAAATGGGGTAAAAATAGGGAATCGAAGTTTTTAGATGATGGCGTTGTCAAAAAAGCTTACAGCCCAGAAAATAAAAATATAGAAGATATACAACGGATTGCGGAGTAGGTGCCACGTACATAACCCATTTGAAAAATTCTTTCAGGTATGGAAAGCTGCATTATCAGCGAGTAACATGGGCTGTTTAAAAAAAAATAGGGATCCGCACTAAAATAATAATATCGACGAAATTGTGAATAAAAGGAGAATAAATAACGGCATACGAAGTGAAGATTATAACACAATAGTCTTTGTATTTAAAATGGAAATTGTATACATATAAGAAAGAATCTTTGGGTTTTAACTTAATAAATCTGTGTAATTCGTTCCGAAATTCGGAGAAATATATATTTCCTCCAAGAGAATTTCGCAAAGAATTATGTAGATTTTTTAAGTTTAAAGCCAAAAGAGTTAATGTTTTTACTAAATTTTTTTTAATTTGAAAATAGCAACGCTTACTTTATTTTTATATTCACCAAGTGATACTGTACTGGCATGTTATTACAGTTAAAAAAGTATGCATCGAATCGATATATTTTCCAGCTTTTTAATTCATTGATTCAATTCAATTCTTAGATTATAATATTGTATAGAACTCGGTAATTCCTTTTACTCAATCACATTTACGGATAGGAAAGTGTCCAACAAAGAGGACGTACTGAATCTAATTTAATAAATTAAAATAGGTAAAAAAAATTCCTAAAAATTTTACAAACTACTCTTACGTTATAGGGTATGAAAAATGAACAACCATAAATGTTAAAAAACAATGATACAACACAAGTGCAGACGAACGAAAGAGAGCGAAGAAGAAAACAAAACTTCTTTACTGGTGTGTAGTTGTATGTTTCAAATTTTCTTTAACGGATATGTAATTTGTCCTTGAAGCACGAACATCAACTTACTTTTCTTGTTGTTGTTGTCTTCTTCCCTGTGTGTTTTCTGATGATGATTCGGTAAGCTCAACCATCGTACGAAGACAAAATACACTCACTCACATGTATAATTCGTTCATAAGAAAGAGAAAAATCGTATTGATAAATGACTACAAATTTGTCACTGTTGAGAGTACAGTTTCTGATTTCCTGCAATTATTTTGTTTGTTTAGTTTAGTTTAGGTAACAAAATATACATACGTGTTTGTCTACAGCATGTTTCAATTGAAATAATTAGCAGTAAAAGCCTAAATTAAATACATTAAAATGTTCTGAAGAATTAGATGAAGGAAGATTATTTGCAATTTTGTTTCGAAATTTTTGTAAGAAATCGCATTAGATGAGAGATTTCGCGAAATTTGCAAAACTCTTATAGTACGAGCTCACAAAAAATACCACCCCCTGTATGCTTAACATATTATTTATCACGTGTTAATTCTTATGAACTCCTTTTTCTGTCCTAAAAAAAAGTATCAACAATTTTCGACTTAAATCAAAATATTTGAAGAAAAAGGGTTATAGTTCCGAAATAACATTCGAATGGAAATACGGAAAATTAACTGCAATCGGCAATATTAGAATAACAACTTAAGAAATTTTCATCGCTTAGATTAGATCCCAAAATTGCCGGACCATTTTTTTTAACAAATATGGGTAGCATTCATGGACAACCCAAATAAATATTTCTATTGAAATCTGAAAGCGATATTTTCGATGACGGTATGCGCATGAAAGTTCAAATTGAGTGTACCTTACGAGCTGTTAAAATACTCCTGAATGCACCATTTAAACATTCTACAACTAATGGAGCTATGCAAGCTACGCGTGTACAAATTGCATAGGAAAATTAATCCAAATTCACCGAATTCAATGATTCTGAAAATTCGTGTTTCCTTTAAATTTCATCTTATAGAAAGGATTTGATAAATAAAATAAATGAATTAGTAATTCTCGATAAAGTTTATGCCTGTAGTGAATAAAACATTAGAATACGACACTAAATTTACAAAATTTTAATAAAATTAATTAAAAATTTATATAACAAAAGATTCGTTCAAACACATAATAATCACGTCTATAACACCCTTTTATTTTTGATCCTAATTCTATCAATATGTGTAGAAAATGAATTGTTGAAGAAAGGAAGTGTAAAATTCGTCAAACGAACATAAACACGTATGTTACACATTCAGAATGGGGTAGATAAATGTGTGATTTTGAAAATGTTATAAAAAGGAATCCAATTAATTTTTCCAAATTTTCTCTTTATAAACTCGAACTACATTACAAAGAATTTAAGAAAATAAGAAAAAACGTGTTTTTTAAGTTTTTTAAACTATTAGTTTATTCCTACTTTTAAGCTCAGCATTCCTACTTTTAAACATTAAATAATGTTATTTGCGCTTCCACCATCAAATATTTTATAGTGAATTGTAAATTGAATATCTTGATCAGGATAATCGGACAAAGTTAAATTATCGTATTGTAATTGGTCCTTGATCGTATTATAATTGAACGTTTTGAAGTGGGTGAAAATCACGTGCAAATATTTCGTTGCAGGAAAACCTAGATACATAGATTCATAGATACATACCAAGCTAGTAAAAGTGTTTAACAAATTTTTTCAGTCCACTCTGTAAATTGCTATTACAAACCTTCATCTTTTGGAGGCTCTTCTGATTAAAACATTTTAAAAATCGCACATTTTTATGCCCACTCTGTATAATGCTATTACAATCTCCACCTTTTGAAAAAAGGTCGATCGTATATAAGGTTCGATTAAATTAATCGGTAAAATATATATACATGTATGTTTTTCCACGTTGTCAACTAATGAATGTGTTTCCACTGTGATTTCAAAAAGTTATATTTGAAGTTATACTTTGTTTATTATTTTTGTTAATTTTACTATTGCGTTAATGTTCAACTAAAGACGAAATATTAGTTACATTTGTTATCATATTGACAACGTGCGCAGTATAAAATGGGGCCTTATCTTTGTCAGTTGGGCTTCCGCGATCTATATTGCTAAACGTCTGAATCATGGTTGGCATCTTCTTAGGCTTTAGGTGCCTTTCAATGTCTGTTACGAACATTTCTATCACCGCCAGCTTTTTCTTCGATTTTATGTTTATTTAAGTCGAGCTATACACTGCATCTTTCTCTTTCTCCTACGCACCCTGTTTTGAAGAGAGAGTCTCACTCAAGGCCTGCTCATAACAGAATTAATATAAAGTCAGGTGATCATAAAAGCAAGGAGAATCAAATAATGAAATTACCTTTCTTTCACTTTCCTTTAAATAGATTGCTATTAGTGTAAAATTACAGTCACATTGCAAAGTAGTGGAAGTCATTTAATGAAAGTAAAGTATTATGTAATGGATGGTCTTCAATACAAATTCATAACATTCTCGAAAAAAGAAAACAAAATTCAAGAAAATACTTTTGAAAATTTTCGAAAACCAAATAAGTGGCATAATTGTGTTGGTTAAATAGCACTGATACACTTTCCATACAGAGTATTTCAACGATTAACTCAATATATAGTTTGTTTTCACTTGTTATTAACACATTTTTTAATGTTTTGTTACTTCATACAATAAAATAATATGTCGGTATTCTCATATGTATTTGTATTCAGGAATTAGATCAAGAATAATAAATTAATACCCGCAGAACAGTAAAAGTGACAATGTTGTTACCCATACAATATTAAAAGCATCATCGTCTATTGCGCTAGATGATTTGAATTGTATACACGAGATGCTATAGATAGTAGACTTTTAAACATAAATATAGACATAATATCTATTTATGCAACTCATATGTTTATTATGAAATCAAACGTCAATTTGTTTCCAATTTGGAGTACTTTTTATATAAGCAAACTCCTTCATATATGATATTTTTGAAAGCTTTAACCGTATTAACACTTTATACACAACATTAAGTAGACAAACAAGGAGCGTCCACATCAATACTTTTATACGAAAGGGTCTCAATAATTTGTGTAACATCTTTGACATTTAGTTGTGCATTTGTTTCAAATTTTTGTGAATTTTTAATTTAAGTCAAAGCCTTTATATTTATGGAGTAGTTACCTTTCCGGTGTAAGGAAGTCATTGAAATGGGTCTCAAATATCAAATCAATATTTCTTAATGTTTAAACTTGTAAACGAGAAAGAGCATTTTAAATACTTTTTTTGGTTAAAACTTTAAAAAAATTCTGAATATGTATTTTTATCGCACGTAAAATAAGATACAATTATGCAACGTTGCGTTCTTACGTTAAATATCAAATTTTATGCCTCTTTTTTGTCAGTGTTTTTGACAATACTACGTAATAATTGACTTAATCCGAGATCAGGAAAATCATTAAAAATATATATTAATAACATACATTATAAGAGATGACATGCATTTTTATGTAAAAAAAAAATAAATCCTGACTGTCTGACTGATTATTAAGTTGACAGTTGGTGATTAGATTAGACTTGTTTCGTCTGGGTTGCTATAAAGGATCGAAAATTCTGTCAAATACGTATCAAATAGTCAATAAACTTGTAATCAGGCGAGCAGAAAACAAATGTTATTGATTTAAATCGGAAAAAAGAAGGTGAAATTCACATTCTAAACCTTTTCAGTAGCCATAAGGGCCAATAGTTTTAAATATTGGGGCAACCAACCAAATACAGAGAGAAAATAAGTGTTATATTATCATAAATTTTTATCTCACCAACCATTAGACGATTAGGAATTTCACTTAATAATTCTCAGCTCCATAAGCACATTCAGATTTTTTGGCTCAATATGATAAATAATCTACTTGGGGAAGTTGAATACATACTTTATTAAATTCACTACAAAGTAATTATAAGTTTACAATTTACTGCCGCAATGTCACTCAATGCCGCGTTCGCAGAGGGTTTTAGAGTATTTAATTATAAGCATAGATTTTTTCTATGAAAGCAGTAGTGGGTGAGAGCTAATATACAAAGTATTAAAAATTCTCTATATTTTTCTTGACTAGTCAAAGATAATTAGGTAAGCATCCTACCTATAAACGTAAATGTAGATATATTCCTAAGCAAATGTATATGTTTATGTATGTATGTATGGTATAGGGTCGTATATTATTCATTCTCTTTGCGTGGTACACTTTAATTTTACTTCAAACACACTGACTGAATTCATTTGTAATTATTAATCAGCTACCATTAAAATGGTACAAGAAATTTGAATTTATACTTTATAATTATCACGTATGTGAATTTATGCTGTTATTTTAGTACAGTTATTTAAGATAAAAATAATGATAAAATAAAAAATTTTATGTCTATTTAACAACGAAAAAAAACCCGTAACTTAAAAGAGGCCAGAAAAATTTTATTATATCCAGTTCTATTGTGGAACAGTTTTGAAATCGTGCCATGATTACCATTTAAGTTAGTACGAGCGCCAAGGCAAGTTTAGATTTGTGATTGAAATTGTTTGTACCTTATATTTCCAACTTGGATGACGAATGTTGTTATAACTTCATGAATGTAAACGAAAAATAATTATAAAATTTTTCGATATCTGCCTTGGTTTTCAAAATATCGAAAGCTTAATAATTAAACAAAATATTCAATTTTCGATATTTTGAAAATTACTCTAGATATCGAAAAATTGTATTCTTACTTCTCGTTTGATATTGTGAAGCTTTAACATAATTTATTAAAATTTTAAATTTAATTTATATAACTTTTTTTTTTTTAATTTCCACAGACGAGTTTTGGAGAAATCTATAACAACATATCACCCACCTACCGCTTTACCATAAAAGCAATGTTAAATATGCTTTCTTTTAAAGTCATTTATTTATTTAAATAATCGGGACTCCCCCCTAATTTAGAATTGATCAAGACTTCATATAAAAAAAAACAAGCTTTTTATTTAAAATTGTCTTGGTGCTCGTACATCCTTAAATGCTACATAAGAAATACCTCGTTTTCCTGTTCTATTATCTAAGTAGTAGGAACATCACACATTATCCAATATGATATATAGTAAGGGAAGGTGTAGCACCTAGAATCGAAATTTTCATTTTTGTGATTTTGTAAAGCATTAAAATATCACAATGGAAATTGTATCTGCTTATAGCGTTGTATACTTCTTTTTCCCACGTATACTTCTCGTACCTATACTTGAAAATCCATAAAACAAAAGAATGGTTGATAGATTCCAAGTACACCGCTTATTTGAAATTTTACCTTTTCAAAAATACCGTTGAATATTTAAAACTTCAATATGGTATAAAATATTACTCTCATCAATGACCGTTGAGCTACGCTGAGTATGAACAATAGAACAATATGCAGAAATTGGTTGCATGTAAATAGACAAGTAGAGTAATATAAAATTTAAATAAAAAATACTTTTTAAGAACAAGCACTTATTATACAAAAAAGTATAAAATAATTTTGAAGGAGTTACTCATACATGACCATCTGTAAAATCTTGAGACTCTCAATATAAAAATTTAGTTGCCAGATTCAACCCATATATGGGAAAAGGACACCACTTACCTTACTATGCACTGTTAACTAAATAAGTATACAAAATTTCTGCTCAATCGGTTAAGGAAAACTGCTTCAAAATTGAGTTGCAAGATTCCACCTGAACAATCATAGTTACATTGAAAATTCAATAAAAGCTTGTAAAAACTTTCGAAAAAAATTTTTATTTTCAACTTATTCGAAAATAAAACCACATTGGCAATCAGTCATCAGTCTACTTGAATTTTCATAAAATATCATTGGTTTCAATATAAATTCTGTCCGGTAAATATCAATTTCTACCCAGAAACTTCAAACGATTCAAGATACATTTGACTATAGGTACTACATGTAACCCCTATACAATACTCATATAGTCTTATAAAAAAGTTTGCAGTCATATAAAAGGATTGTATATGTATAGTCGCGTATACTACGTAGATGGGCGTATAAAGAATTTAATGTTATTATGAATATTGGTATTTAATGTACTTTTATATTCAAATATGACTTTGTTATTTATTTAGCTTAGATAATAAACGTACAGACAAAAAAATACTTTAAAAACTCAAATATTGCTTGACTAAAACTTTTGGTCATACAACGTATTTTCACATACTTCGTAGGATACAATCAGACAAAGGTCAGAACGTGGTCTTGACAGTTTTTGATCAGAACGATCTAAAGGACATTTTGGTGGCGGTTGAAAAGGTTTCACAGAAAGATGTTTCCTAGTCATATACTAAAATTATAATGCATTCGTAGCTTTGATCGCCTGTAGCTCGAAAACTACTCCTTAAAAATTTTTATGGCCGTAAGAGCTCATTAAAAATTTTTATGGTCCTGATCGGAATGATTCAAATAACATTTTAGGGTGGATTAAAAGAGAATTTATCAAGAGGATTTGTATTAATGATATAGGATAAACCTTGTTAAACCAAAACTTTAACATTGTTCACCCAGTAGAAAATAATTGTATTTTATGTGTAGAAAATTGTATGATATTATTTTTTGGCGAGACACTTTCTAACAATACATAAATAAAATGATAGTGGTTTGTGCTGTCATGTACAAATGTTACGCACCACGTTCCCGTTCACTGTTGCGTGTGCTTTCTAATGATATACATTTTTAGTGTGGTTAAAAGTCACTTTATTTACAAATTGCAAGTAAATAAATATACGTGTGTTGAACTCTTAAACTAGGAAGAAGATATCATGTCAAAATAATAATCTTAGATGTGTGTGTGTGATATGCTGTGCATATGGATAATGTTTACGCGAAGTAAAACTCAAAGATGATATTTTATTTAATTGACTTTTTAAAAATATTCTTATATGCATACAGAATGGTTCAAAAAGTATTATTTCATTTTCAATGAAGACACTGTTATGGCACGTTCAAGTTTCCAGACAATAAACATGCAGAATCCTTAGGTCATACTGTGTGTCCAAAGTTTTCTAATTGTTCTGAACACCCGATTTGGTAATACTCCCAAACATATTATTTTTCCCAAAATTTCAACACCCTGTATCAAGAAAAGAAAGCTTTTCAGGGTGTTCAAGTGTTTCAAGAAATTATTATTATTCTAACATTATCTAACATTTGCTGAAGTTCTGCTTTTATAACATGTACCACATTGTATAGTACATCCATTGTATACCGTAAACCACGTAACGCAGTTAGGGAGTAGAGTGTTGTCTAATAAATGGTTTGTTATTTTTGTATACAAGATGTTCAATCAAGAAGGGGGTTTTAAATAAATAAAAAAATGGGTGTTTAAAAAATATGATTGTCATGTATCAATTTTCTAATTATATTCTGGGAAGGATAACCGGAATGAAATCCGCAATTGCTAAGACTGAAATTTCATATGTTTATCTATATATTTATTATTATAATTTTTTTGTAGCTTCGCTACAACATATAAAAAAGCAAGTTAGCCATAAAGTAGTATAGTAGTTTTTCTATACAAAAGTTATCTATAGGTTGAAAAATTTGCATTATCTAATGACACACAGGCAACTGTAAGTGACAAAAATATAAGTTCAAACAACATTTTGGGAATTTAACGTTGGTTAAACAACACATTAAAGAAAAAGTCAGTTTTTTTCTTCGTTAACTTTATAGGCTTCACTCCCGTATCACGGGTAAGAATCTGAAACCGAACAGATGAGACCATATGTTCAGGATGGTCAAATCTAGCATGGTTATATGTAGTTGTGTGCGTCATTCTTTCTTTCCATTGAGCCGACCTAGATCAACGGCTTACCTAGACAATTTTCCCCCTACAGAAGAAAAGTTATAAAACTTGAGGCAGTTTGTTGTACACGCATATAGTTGTATACTTGATTATGTACCTGTATCTTACCTAAATTTTTTTTCTCAAAAAAAGTTTAAGTTATTTTACATATTTAAATTCGAAAAAGGTGAGAGTGATTATGAAAATTTTGTTTGAAAATAAAAGTTTACAATTTATATTTTCATAAATATAAATAAATATATACACCGTATATGAACGAGCGGATAGATATAGAATACAACCAATCTATAAAGTTTGAAAAGTTTTTCAAACAGAATATTTATGAGAATTACATTGATGCCCTGTTCTTCATTGAATTATTCATTAGGGATCAATTTATGTTTGCATCCACCAAATGCATTCATCCACTGTGAAAATATTTGAATCGAATTATGTATAATATCTTTTGTAGATAAATATGGTTGAGTATGTGTATATACATAATTCGTAAAAATTTGTTTTTATACCTTGCATAATATGTAATATGCAAGGTATATTAAGTTTAGTCCCATGTTTGTAACGCTGAAAAATATTGATGCTAAGCAAAGAATTTTGATATGGTGTTCATAAAATCAAATAATTGGTCCATTTCCGGTTGTCTGTCTGTGGTCTGTCGTCTTTATTCTGCCTGCCCGCCTGACATAACGATTACTCAAAAACGAAAAAAGATATCAAGCTAAAATTTTGACACCACCCTCAGCCCTGCGGGTTTCGACTATTTTTTCCAAATAAAATGGAATTGAATTGAATATCAAAAAACGGTATACGTGTCCTATTTTAGAAGGAAAAGAAAATGTCTAACTTTGTTTTCCAAGGTCAATCTGGTTTTTTACTTTTTGTAAACACATTTATGAAACATTGACTTTTGATATTTTTTTATTTTTCGGAATCTGATTTGACGATTTTTGAAAGCTAATAGGTAATTAAAGAAAGTGGAAAACAAACAAAAAAATTTTGTGAGCAAAAATACTCCTTTTTCGGTAACTAATAAGAATCAGTATAGAAACTTATTGTTTTGAGATTTTGTTAGTTAAAAATTATCTTGGTTAAGCTTTTAAACTTGAAAATACCTGAAATCAGAGGTCAAAAATTTAAATATTGTAAAAAGTTTTTCTTACTACAAAGAATAAAAATCTTGTACAAAAAGTCAGTACTTCCATTTAAAGAGAGAAGTTGGCCACTGCTCATCGAAGAACATCGTTCGGAAAATAAAACTAGATAAATATTTCTCATTATCTCTGAAAGTAAGTTTGCCCTTTTTTTTCATTGTATGATATTCTATTCCATTTTAAAGTCATCCTGTATATCTAAACAAATTTAATTTTTTGTTTTGTTTTATTTAAAAGTTAGTATATATCTAATATTATTTTAATATAAAAAGTACAAATAAATTCTACATTCAACAGTTCCAAAAAGATAATATAACTAACCAGAAACTTTTAAATGCAATGAATAATGTATATTTTTTGTGTCCAGTTGTTAGACGTTATTTTGTATATATGGAACGTTTAACAAACAATTTTTTGTCTTTCTAAAGACGAAATAATATTTACTTGAAAAACGGTTCATTACGTTAATTGACCTTTCATGTTTGAGAAGATACCCAAATATTCAAAGAAATTTTTGAGAAATTACTTTAGAAATATAATCTGAGTAGGGGAGATTAGGAAAAATGATCTCCTAAGTAAAAACGAGCATGTACATACTGTAATATTGGCATACAGTTTTTTTTATGTACTTATATTTCACGAAAAGAAAAATTTACTCGAAAAATCTTATATGAAATATTAATTTATCTCTTATATTGGAACAACGATAAGTCGCAGCCCAAATGGCATGGGTAAATTCATTAAATAATCATTTACAACGTCCAGCACGATATTTTTACAATAAGCGATAAATTACTATTTTACACACAAGAGGTATCATTTTATCTGTCATAAAGGGAATAATTATAATCTTAATGACATATTTGTATTCAACAGCCACAAACTATAATCATAAATTAACAAAAAACACAAAAACAAACTATAATGTAGTTACTAGCTAATCCGGCAAACTTTCCCTCCCAAATTTGTTCACTATTTCTTTCCATTTATTTTCATATATGCTATTTGCTGACAATGTAGCATTCTATAACCGAAATAATTTTTAAAATCGGTTTTGAAAATTGAATTTAATAAAGACAAACTCATTCCTAAGCCTGGCAGGGGAAGGAGTTTGAAAAATAGTTTACGACCAATTCTCAAATTTACCAATTATACAAACACCGTAACGCGAGATTTACATAGATCAGAGAACCTAAAAATAATATTTTATTGAAATATAATAAATAGTTTTGATAAATCGCTTAGAATATCGAGGAATCATTTAACCTCGGGGGATTATTTTACCCTAAAGGCCCCTTCTTGTTGTGGGAAAAAAAATTTATCACTGCTAGTTGATTTTTAACTTTGAAACGATCAATCGTACACAAAAATGTTGACTGTATATTGCTCAATGTTAGAATAGTATCCAAGGGTTATAATGACATAATCTTGTTCGAAAACTGTATGCAATACTTGGAAATTTATTACATTATACTGATAAATAACTTATATTTAATACATATAAATAAAGTACTAGTTATTAAACAACAACTATTATTGTAGATTTAATATTATAAAAGGTAGTCAATATTAATAAACAAGCAATGCATACAATAGAAGCATGAGAAGGCTTTCAAGGTTCGCTTTACTTTTGACGTCAAAAAGCATCGGAAAAAGCCATCTTTGTTTATACAGAATGTCTGTTAAAGTTCTGCATAGGTATGGTACACTCTACCAGATATGGTACAACTAAAAATAAGTCAATTTATAGCTTAAAAAAAAGTTTAAAAAAATAAGAAACACGCTGCTGTAACAAGATGGATTAAAAGGTAGAAAATAATATCTTTAAATTCAAAAAAATCATTTGATCGTTAAAAAGCTTGGAGTGATAAATTTCAATTATTGTAAATATTTTATAGATAGATATTGATAAAAATATTGTCATTTTAAAATATCTCAAAAAGAACCGCACGCTTTTTTACGATAAAATGATTTTTTTTTTTTTAATTTAAAGAAATTATTTTCTAACTTTAAACTCAGATTGTTACAAAAGCGTATTAATTAAAAACTTAAACTATTATTTATTTATTTATTTATTTTTTTTTTAGGCGATTATGTATTAAAAATTCAGTATAAAGTATGGTGGGAGCGCAAATAAAAATATGTATTGTCATCGATCCTTAATAAATATGCCAAATTTCGAGTAAATCCGACGTTTTGAAGGGAGTCAAAATCATGTTCAAAGTTTCTTTTACATACTATATACTAACATGCTAACATTCGTATAATGCTAATAATGGCGTGTTAAAAATAAGCTATACCATATCTTTTTAGCGTTGTACAAATCTTTACGAGAAACTCTATATATTATAAATGGGTAGAATAGGGAAGAAAAATCTAAAGACAAATAAAGGTTGATAATTTTAATATAGGTGTAATCTTGTTTTCGAACTTTACGCTTTCGAGCTTGACTCCTAGCATAAACATTTTTAAAGGTCACAAACTGATTTCTAGAGGTGTATTTATCAATGACAATGTATGTTGATGGACACTGGGGCTAAATGCCATATGAGAAAGAAATGTGCTTTTTTTTAAATTTTATATCTAAGAATTCTCACAAGTGGAACGTGACGTGGAAAGTTTATGGTTGCTCGAACATCGAACTTCCTTTGAAGGATACATTCATTTATTTTTATTATTCCTAATTTTCGTTAGCTTCAAAAGTATAGAAAATGGTAATTTTTAATATTTGCAGTTTTTTATTCATTTATATCCCTTGCAGGTTATTAAAAAAATTTTTTTTTAGCGATAAACTTTTTATGCTAAGCAAAATTTATTGCAATGTTTGCTGATGGAGACTATGAGAAATAGAATCAATAAACAAATTTGACATAGATGATCGAAAAATAAAAAATTTCGGCGTATCTACCAGAACTAATGACCGGCCTAGGCAACTCTCCACTTTATATTTACAAATACAACCAAAGTATAAACATGATGTTTTAGTACCAACACTAAACTTTAGTAAGGACTTAAATATTAATTAATAGCCTCAATCTTTAAATGAGTTAACTTTATGTATTACACATTTGAGACCAAAAGTTTAGTTTAGTTTCGCATATAACTAAAATCATTGAAAAGGAGGTATGCTATATTATATTTAACATATATGTATGGTCAGTCTATACTTTTAGTGCTGTATGTAGTGAGAATATATAATATAAATATTGTATAGTATAGGACACACGCGTAAAAAAATTATTCGGTCCAAAAAACGTATCCTACAATTGGTTAAAAAAAATTAAACAGTCGCCTTGCAGATGCAAAACATCGAAACTATTTTGAACCGGAAGTATACATGAAAGGATGGTTTATTAAAGGAAATAAATAAGGCATTATCCAAAAGCAAACAGATTAATATTTATTATATACCTATATCATAACATAGTTTAAATAAATATAATAAATATTAAAATAAACCAAACCGATTACCATCTAGAATATTTTGGATATAGATAGTATCAACGTAATATAGCACATTTTTTAAGCGGGAAAATACTCACCCGTAACGCGGAGGGCTCGGTTTCAATTCCCGGACGATTTGCATTTTTTTAATATTTGATTTTTTAGGATTTTATTGTTTTATAATAATAATAATAATAATGGGATTAAACCTCCGTTTCTCTGACATATGCCTTAACATAGGCCACCTACATCATTATCTGTTAATTTTTATTTATTTAACTACATTCGTATATATAGAATTACATTTTATGATATGGGTGGAATCGGTTACTTCGTTCTTATCCAAGCGACGACATTGTGATCACGTTTACACCCCATTAATTATAATTGTTCACACTTCCGCTGCCTAGACTCGAGCCCGCCACCTCCCAGTTAGTAGCCAAACGGTCCAACACTAACGCTTTACACCGCTGGACCACTGAGCCGGTTATTACATTTTATTAAAAAACTTATTCGGATATTTTAATATTCATCCTTACATAAGTGATTTCCTCATCAGATTCACGTCAGCAACATTAACACAATATTATTCAGAAATTCTCTCTTGGTAGAAGTAAACATTGATTGTGGGGGGGGGGGATATTATTATACCCCATTCCAGAAATAAAAGTCACTATCGATATATAGAATAAAATAAACAAATGACAGGATCGGATCGGATAAAATAAACAAATGACAGAATGAAATCGGATCTAAATCATAACGTGAGGAGCAGAATTTAATAGTAAGAAAAATTTATTAAATTAAAGACACATAAATAAAATATGAATAATGGTCCTCTTTAAGATGATAATGTATGGTGTAGGTACTTCTACTACCTTCAATGGTCAGTTTTGAATAAAACTTTTCGATTTTATCTTGTTTAGATATTTTTCAATACACTTATGCAGACAAAAGCGAGTAGTTACCATGTAGGCAATAGTATGCTAGGTGGATGGTCTTGCACCGCAGCGTGAACTGGAAGACTAAGGGTCTATTTTCATTACGATACGTATTACACAAATTTTTTTTCATAGGAAAGTCTTCATTTGCAGCTGTCTACTGTATAGTTGTTTATTTTGACTTGATTTAATCGAAATGATTCTAGTGAAATACACAAAAAACACAGAAGAACTTATAACATTTAAGACAAAAAGGCATATAATTTCGTGACAAAGTTTTGTGTTTAGAAAATTTCACCTCATGAATCAGATCACTGTTTGACTTAATACGTCCTTATTAGCTATTACTTTTTAAATAGTGGCCTTACACATCTATTTCTTACCTTCTTTGATTATTTCGCCAATCCAACGGTTTGCACTGGCATTACCTTCCTCTTCTACAATATTTTCATATTATAGATAAAATATATACCGTCTAGTTCGAATAAAATTTTTTATGATTTTTTCCTACTCGACATACATTTTTAGTGCTTGTAAACACCATCGCAGTTTGATTTAGGAAAATAGACACCTAGGATGCATATTTCAGCCTAGGGAGTAAACAAACATGCACTTACATTCTATGCGAATTATAAAAAGTCATTTCTAAATATGCAGGATGATTTTAAAAAAGTTTCCAGTCAATTTTAAAAAAAAACGGATTGATGCGGGTTTTCAAAAATGAAAAAAAAAGTGTTTTGTTTGATTTTCCGACGAAGTCTTCTGGTTCAAACAGGGATCAACTTAATTATTTTTGTAATGGAACTGCATACTTTTTTAAACAGATTCTGTTTTTTTGTCGCAGAAAGAGCTTTATCCAGAAATAATTTCCTTATTTTTTCCGGTTTTAGGCTAAAAACCATGGGATTAGTATAAAAAAATAATTGCTTGTTTTTCGTTACAAAATAAGAAGCTGTACAAAACAAAATTTGTTTGATGATTTATTGGTAGATAATTTTCTTATTGAAAACTTTTAATCCAGAAAATACTTGAAATCAGGCACCAAGAATTCCAGGATAAATTTTTTTGCGGTAAAGATTAAAAATCCGCTACAAAAACTATGTAGTTATATTTTAAAAAAGAAGTTGACTCTTGTTTACCCGGAAAAAATAGCTGGAGACTTAAAAAAATCATTTTATACAATTTAACATATTTTTCATTTGAAACTCTCAAGTACAGTACTTATTGTTTTATGTTCCTTTATAGTAAAGATATCCTCATTTAGAGTAGCAAAAAATATATACAACAAAATTTTAAATCGATCAGAGATGATACTTTTCCATCAACTTCAATGTTGTCACATAACTACTGAACTACAGATAAATGTACATATTATATGTGCAATAAATGTTTATGCTTATAATAGATTATGTTATGTACTTACACTATATTATGATATCCGTATATTATGCACAACACATATTATAATACATATATGGATCACTAGTACCTACTAAACCATCTACCAACCTAGCATCCTACCTATCTACCTACCTACCATGAGTATAGTATGTTAGAATTCAGATGAGAGTAGTTTTCTGTTTCAATCTAAATAAATTTAAATACATTATTTATTTTGTATATAATAAACTATTTTATATATAGGTTATGTACATAGAAATATACATAGTTTTCTGCATTGTTATATCTTTTATTATTTGTTTGGTGCAAAAGAAATCGTCAATGGATTCGTAACTATGGTTACCTAATGGATTCGTTACTAAAAATCTTTGAATACAAGAAAAATCCTATTATACCTAAGGTGTTTCAAAACCAAAACAAAAATGTTACCAAAACTCTAAAATTTTGCCTGTCAATTAATGAGTATTTAATACGCCTTGTGTATAAATTTCGAGATGATTCTCTGTAGGGTTTATGACAAATTTATTATTCACAAGTAAAAACAAACAATTGACTGAGTTAATTATTGAACTACCATGTAAAGACAGTGTTGATGACGCAATCGTTTGTTATTTGAGGACAGGTAAGTAAAGAAAGATATCCACTTTTACATAGCCTCATATTCATAACTGATGTTCCCATATAATACATAAGTACTATAAAATTTGCATGTTATTTGCACCCTCGTGGGTAAACAGTGTTGTTAACAAAAAAATGTTTCAAACAAAAGTTGTTTATTTTTTTAAAGAAACATTTTTTACATTTAAGCTTTTATTCTATCTCTAATGGTTTACAAGATGGGTCCTACCCAAGACCCAATTGACTTTCGTTGCTCATTTACGAACTCGACCTCACTTTTTACGTTCTGAGCAAGCTGTAAAAATTTTTCAAGATTTCAGCTTGATATCTATTTTTTTTAGTTATCGTGATGACAGACAAGACAGACAGGACAGGAGACAGACAGACAGACAGACAGACAACTAATTATCTCATTTTATGAAAACCTATACCAAAATTTTGTTCGTAGTATCAATATTTTTAAGCGTTACAAACTTGGGACTAAACTTAGTATACCTTGATTTATTTCATAAACATGGTAAAAAAACAACATAAGTTAAAGCTTATCTAAGAGAATATTGATTGAATGTATTCTGATCAACAGTCCAATGTTTTAGTATGCAAAAACGAATTTGAATAACAATAAACCTACCCTCATTTTTAAAATTTTGAATTAATCATCTTTACATAAAATTTACATACTTCTGTTAAGCATGAATTTGAAAATATTTGAAAAATTCAATAAGACTTTTCCTGTCAGTTACTTTATATGGAAAATTTCAAATTCATATTTTTTCGTAAAGTCACGATATAACCATAGAGTCCATAGATAAAACCATAAGATTAAGTTCGAAATACTATAAGATTCATAAAAAGCATGTTTCAACCTGATTCAAATTTAAAAATTAAAATTTTTTACCAAAAAAAAATTTTCCTTAAAAAATGGTTTCTTTGATCTACTTAATATTATTTGATGGGTTTAGTTTGAACTCAGAGTATATAGACTTACAATTTTAAATTCTGCCTACAAATTATCGTCTTTCTTCTTTTATAGTTGTCGAGAAAATGCAAACTTAATTTTGCCCTTATTTGGCCTATCACGGGACAATAAAGAAAAAAATCTGTTTTGGTTTCAAAAATAGATCCTACAAACTCATGACCCACTTCATTACTCGAACTTAAAGTTGATTTTTATGCCCTGAACACACTATTAGAATTTCAGCTCGACATCTCTTTTCGTAATTAGATGATTTTATGAATACCTATTCGGACCTATTCGGACAATAAAATCAATCGATGCCAGCGTTTCCAGTGAAAATTTTGGCGAAACATTGGCGATGACTTATTGCATTAAAAATTGTGAAAATTAGAAATCCAATTGCACAAATATTATTTTTTAAATGTAAATTATCATAATTATTTATTTAAATTTGTGAGACAGTAATAATAAATTTTCAATGTAATTCATAAATTCAATCCATACAATTATATATGTTAAGTAGTGAATCGTTACCATGGAAATACCTCCAATAAAACTCATGCACGGTGCGAATGCCAAAATTTTGTTTGTAGTATCAATAATTCTAAGCGTTACATACTTTCAAAGAACTAAATACTTTGATATATTTCATTTAAATATAAAGTATGAAAATTAGTAGACAAATTTTAATTATCTTTATAAAATAAAGATATTCAAAACAAAAGAGTAATAATATCAATGTCATTTCGTCAGTTACATCAAAGTGAAACAATACAAGGTAAAAAAAGGTAAGATAGAAAAAGATATAGAATACATACAGTGAAAAGCAACATAATAATAAAATTTTCATTTGTAATTATAATATTTTCATATTATTTACAATTTATGATAAATTGACAACAGTAAATGATGATACTTACATTCTTACTTAAAAACATTGTCATCATCTACCTTTAAACAATATTATTAAGTTCATCAAAAGTCATAAATGAAATTGAAGGAAATAAATATGAGATGAGATACTTTTTGAATAAAAGAGTAAGAGAAAGTTTCAACATAGAGAAAGTGTATAATTTTATTTTATATTGTATTTAAATTACGATGTTATTAACAGGTTTATTGAAGTATAATAGGCATTATTGTCAACTTTCTCATTTCACCGTAATCGTCGTTATTTTTTAACTGATTGTAAGTAAATGTATTTCATTTTTCTTTCGTTTTCAAATCTTTCCAGTAATTGAAATTAACGCATTTTTATGCTTTGTTCATTTGTAAGCTATATACAGTCAAAGATTGGTTCACCCAACCGTGACAATGTGGACAACGTACAAATTCCTAGTAAGCTAATATACTAGTTTAAAAAAATATTTCTCACGGAATAGGAAAATCGAAAATTTGCTTCCTAAAATTAAGTATAACAACTAAATTAATCAAAAATTTTAACATTTTCTTATGTATGATGATTTGGATGATTTTCTACTTATGTAGGATATGTCGATAAGTGAAAGTTCTAGGTTTTACAACAGTTTTCAATCAGAACTCAAAATGGTTTCAAAAAAGTGCAAAATGTATTTCATTATTCGTTTACTCTGAAGGAAGTGATAAAATAAAGTTCAAAAACTAAAACCCCGACGACTATAAATTCACGCTCTACAAACCAAATATTTTCATCTAAAATTGTTATAAGTAATGTGGAAAACACGTATGAATTCAACAGTATTTTATTTCCACCAAGCGAACTTCGAACTATTCGAACTATTACCAGGCGAACTTCGTATCGCCTTAGAGTCGATTCTTTTTTCCCTTCTACTTACACTTAAACTTTATGGTATGGTTGGCATTAAAGTTCAAATTGACTTTTAATTTTATTACAAATCTTTTGTATGGGAATATAGAAAAGTGTTGTTTTTTGATTTTTTCAGGCAATTTTTTAAATTTTTCTCTCCGTAAGAACCATCCTCGTGCATCAAGGAATATTATAAAAAAAGAATTAGGGAAATCGTATTTACTGTCGTAGTAGATTAGGTAAGGTTACATTGGCTGTCCACGAAGGACACACTTAGGCTATAGAGCCCATTATGATACCATATATGTGATTTACCACCTTTTCCACTGAAAATTTTATTTATCAGCTTCTCAATTATTTTTAGAGCCTGAGTGTACCTACTTCGTGCATATACCATGCATTGTTATATGCATGAATGAATATGTTAACTGTCGTAATAAATTATAAATATTCTATTCACCAGCAGACGATCAAGAAGCTTTCATCGATATCTCATTTGTAAAATTACGATAAGTAATTTATAAGCCATAAGGGACCGAATAAACATACAAACGAACATATATTCACACATACCGTTTCATAAACATAGCCCCCGCCGTGGGGGTAAAAAAGCCTGGATAAATTAGAAATACGCATAGAAAAATGAAATAAGGATGTAAGGCTGTTTTTTTCAAATCTGAATCAGCCTACATTTAAAATGACTTACATTAAATAATTCAATTCAAAACTGGAGCCTCTAGTGTTCCAAATTGAAGATTTGTATGAAAAAAAAAATGTAAAATTCATCCTGTGTGCGGATAACATTTTTTTTACTGTATTTATATTACAGTGTTAAAAATGGAGTTATTGAAGTATATTACGCTATTATCAATATTGTCATAGCATCAAAGTCATTAAAATTTTTCAACCGATTGAAAATGAATATTATTCGAGTGTTCTTTCTTTTTATTTATGTTGAAATAATTTTCAGTTAGAAAATTTTTTTCTGATGCTTGGTTTTGTTTTTAAAATCTACCAAATTGTTTGCATTCACTATTTTCAGTCTTGTAGTGTTTGTTTAATATCTCACTCTGTTCATTTCCATCTCTCAGAGGTTAAAAATACCTTTTTATAACTAAATTTTTAAAACTTAAATAAATTTTTAGAAGCCTTTTAAATATTAATCTTGCAGCAAAAATGATCAATCACGGTATTATTTAATGTTGGTTTATCTTAACTAATGATGAAAACTTCCCGTATCTAAATATTGACGAACAAGTTTTATTTCTCCATAAAACGTACCAAATTCTGCGCGTTACGTTTAATAATAATGGGGGTTTAACCTCCGTATTTGTGACATGCGCCTTATCACAGAGACCATCCACACCATTATTTGTTAATCTTTATTTATTCAATTACAAACATATTTCACAATTACATTTTTTGATGTGGGTGGAGTCGGTTACATCGTTCTTATCCAAGCCACGACAATGTGATCAATTCTGCACTCCCATAAATTTTTTTTAAATAGATAATCAGCCTTTATGTTCACAGAGACAATTTTGTAATTATTAATAACATATTAGTTACATATTTGTACATAATACAAATGAAAAAGGACATATCTATAGATGAGCTTATTCAAGCTCAACACGTTATGATTTCATATAATTAAAATATTGCTGTATGATTTAATTATCAAATGTAAAATTTGTCATACAATAGATTTTGGCGACCGTTCAATAATAATAAAATTAAACATATTGCACCGTTGTGGAAAACAAGTGCACTTCTCATTACGATTTACTCTCCGAGAATATTAATAAGTATTTTAATTATTTAATTTATAATGACAATTGAAATTTTAAAAGATAAATTCACCATTTTCCCCCGCTTAGCCAATCCCGTAAACTTGCTGTGCTTGCAATTAATTTACATATTGTAAGATTCTTTGCAAACATCCTCCAACTATGAATATTAAATCGATGATGAATCACTCAAATCTGTAAAAAGCTAAACTTACCTTGTGGCACTGGTTACAAGCGATGGTAAATTAAAAAATTAAATTAAGAGAAGAATAACATTGGCTAAAATTACCTTTAACAAACTAAAAAGAATATTACAATAGATACTCTACTATAGATAAAATTTTAAAATCATGTGTGTTGTCAGTGTTAAGTTGCGGTTGTGAAAGTTGGAATATAAATAAAAACTTATAGTCAATAGGGGCTTGTGAGGTATGGTGCTGGAGAAAAATTCTAAAAATAAAATGGTCAGACTTTATATCAAACGATAAAATATGGAGAAGAATTAGTTCAAAACATTATTTGGCTCGAAGCATTCAGAAATGGCAAGTTAAATTTGTGTTAAGGTTAATCTGGTTTGAAAGGTTAATCTAGTGGGGGTACAAAAAGAGCCAGTTATCTATGCAACTTGCCTTGTGAAAATTGGACCACTGAAAAAACAATTCACACGGCATACGGCCGAAGCTTGTGGAATAGCATGTTAGTCAACGTTTGGTGCAACCAAACATGACACTATCATCCTCATCTTTGTAAGATTGTAAAAGTATCTGCTTTTAACGTTTAATCTTCGGCCAACGTCATCGTTGCAAGATAATATTATATCCTAAGTCCTATTATAAAGTGTGAGCTAAAACACTGTGAAATTTCATCTAAATACGTCCAGTAGTTCTTGGATGAAAGTGTAACCAACCAACAAACAAACAAAGTCACATTCGCATTTATAATATTAGTCAAGATTATCCATAGAATATTTATTTATAAGTAGCACTATAACCCTGAGCTACTACTATAAAAGGAATAAATATATAAACAAAAACAGTACTAAAATAAATAATTAAAAGAAATGTGTAATTATTTTTGCTATAAGATGAATATATTTATTTTCTTTTTGATTATTTTTATTGTTTAAGTAAGTAGATACTTATAAAATAAGAATTATTGTGCTGAAGCTTCTTTTTTCCACGAAAATTATGCTTTTTGTTTCATTAAAGTTGATAACGAACAAAATTACATTACTCTCATTTTTTATCCTAATTTTTTGTTTCTTCAATTTATTTATTCGTAGATTTGTTTGTATTTTTTATAAATTCTTTTTCTTTCATTTGTGATAAAACAAATCAACAAATATTGTAGTCTAGTAAAAATCGACAGTTATAGGTAAAAAATTTAAAGTAAAATCAAAAGTAATCCTTTTCTTATGTACCCAGATCTAGACCAACACTTAAATAGAGACCATAATTCAATCTTGCAAGAATATTTCGAATGCTTTTAAACTTAAGTTATTTTGAACAAGACGCTTTGTGAAAGTGATCAGATCCTTAGTAAATTTTATCAAAAAAATATTTTGTGTTATTATTTCCATTGATCTTAATAGGTCTAACGATAAAATTATCGAACTCCGAAAAGGCAATAAAAATCAATTAGGGCGTCATTTTTATATTTTTCTCAATAATATTTTTGATTTGTTTATAAAGACTTAATTTTTGATAGTTTTAATAATAAAGTGGCTCCATTTCAGCGTTTTTGAAAAGCAAAACAAATGCTTGTCATTGGACAATACATTTTATTTCAAAATTCAAAATTCTAGCAATAATCGTGCGAAGAGACCAAATCTAGGTAAACAAAGCAAGACCAGACTCAAGGCTTTCTCTAAGATCAAGCGTTCTCAATATGATTGAAGGTTACCTATTTAAGTATAACCTCCCGGCTTAAAGACTTCAAAAGATTTTTTGAGCATTAAAGTTTAAAAAAAGATAATCAATAAAACTGTGAAAGGCTGTCACAGAACTATGTGACAAAATAAAATATTTTTCCTAGCCACTACTCGATTTCTCACTGCTCTATGTATAAAGCAGTCATTGAAGACCAGCAAAAGTATTTTAACATCAACATAAATATCCCAAATGCCATCTTCAATGATTTACTCTTAGAAAAATATGGGCAGTGAAGGTGAACAAAGAAAGATTTACTATTCCTCTATATATTTTATTTGTGTTAAAAGCATAATTCTGATGGATGTCCTGTAAAAGACTACTAAATTTCTTCAAAAGGAAATTATTTTATAACTCCAGATTTATAAGGATGTTAGTTTTGAAAAAATTTTCTACCTCAATTAAAATCACCTAAAGCACTGTAACATGAGCCCATTAGTGGGGTTAGATCACATGCCATAAGGAAACAGTGAAAAAGGAGCAGGTAAAAGGGATAAGGTCGACAATGGCTCTTTTGATGATTTCTTGGTTTTTTATTCATTGAAATCAAATTTTATCGCGACATTAAAGTAACAGGTGGCTCTGTCCTCATCTCAATAGTTACTAAATTCAGATTCCAAATGCAATGTGTTCAAATATTTTAGTTTAAATTATATAAAGACTTCCTTATATAAATATTAAACTCTTAAGCATTTAATGCGTCTGTTTATATTTTACTCATGATACAAATGATTTAAATAGAATAAGACATAAAACCATACAAATAAAATTATTTTAATATTGTTTTATATACCACATAAAACTTAAAACATTCACATTCTTATATTATTATTGTATTTGAAGTATCTACCCTTAAACTAAACTACCCCCTGAACACACACATACCATCGAAATAATGTATAAGAAACATTAATTCATAAATGACAATGAAGAAACCAAAAAGGAAATTAATTAATTTTCATAAATAAATAATTAGAAAAGTGGCTGGGTATGATGAAAAATGATTCCCTAGAGAAAATGAGATTGTGGAAAATTAATAACACAATTGTTCCATTTTCCATTCAAAAAACATAAGAGTGAGTGCATAATACAATATAAAATTGTGTGTTTTTCATTATTTAAATAAGAAATTTATAAATACATAAATTACAGCATCTTTCACTTTTAATTAAATGTAAATCCTGGTATCTTAGTATCATACTTTTTTACCTTACCACCAGTTCCTCTCCGCCCTTACTTCCCTCTTGGCTACGGGTATATACTACACCAGATACATTTATCGTTTTAGTTTTTTTTATTCAAATTTTCCTTTAATTATTAAAAAATAATTCACACCTTCGAATTAAAAATAAACATTATTTATTTAAGGAACGGTCTTTGAACGAAGTATTCGATGAATTTACACTTTTTTCGTGGGAAGCGTGTTAATTGATTACTTGATGCTTAGAACTTTAATCACTAAGATTTCTTGATAAAGGCTTCCAGTTATAACGTGTGCTTGAATTTGAGAACATTAAACAGTGACGAGGTTCAAACATAATGAGACATACAATTTTTTTAAATAAAATTAGTAAACAAATTAAAAGTTTTTGTTGCCAAAACAAGGATTGAAATTTGAACCCAAAACGTCTATTAGCGAGAAACAGAAACCTCTGTAAGAGAGAGTCGTTTTTACCTCATGGACCTCCGTAAGTGAGACTGCTACTTATCTATACCTCCATAAGCGATAGTCGAGCTTTATTTATTGATATTATTTAGGAGGAATATTTACTACATTCGTACTTGTTGTGACTTGTTATTGCTGCGTACCTCTATAAGAGAGAAACTCTACCCATGTACCTGCATTAGCGAGAAACTCTATCGCTTATCCAGGTTTGACTGTATATCTGATCCTATCAAAGAAACAGCTTGTTTGTTTCTTGTGGAATTTGAAGAGGGCATTTAGTAGTTAACTCGATCTCATGACCAATTTTTAGATAGACGAAAACATTAAATAACGAAGTTGAACCTAAAGATATTAAAACATTTTTTTAAAATAATAAATTCAACAGTAGCTCAATATTTCTTTCTAATTTCCTTTTAATGTTTATTTAGGAGTTAATCTCTAGTAACTCCCTTTAATCTTTTTTCCCAGTATTTGGGTGAAATATGTACATTAAAATTAATCGGTGAAATATAGATTATAAGGATTTTATTTTATATTATGTATTTTTAGCTAGGGAAAAAAATTCGCTAAATATAAACTGGCTCTGTGTACTTTAAATACGTATCATAACATAATCTACAGTTATTATCGCTATTAAGATCAGTATCAGTAAAATAAAATATTACCTTTTCAAATACAACATTTTGTCGAAGGTAAAGTAAAATTTAGTATAAAAATTGTATTGAACAGATATAAATTTTATCAGAGTTCAAATGAATTGCTACAAACTGGTGTATAATGATACACAAGAGATTCGGTGTGTGTTCAAATGTTTGATGTCTCAGATGGGGCTTGTTTGAAACTTTCAATAGAGGGAAAATAACATATTCTTGTCTAGAATTTCAAATCCACAGATTATTCTATTTTATGAATGAAAATAAATGTTTCGATTATTCTAGTGTAGTAGATAAGTACATAATATATATTGCAATGTAGGTACCCACGTGCGATATACTATACATATTTATACTAATGTAGATGGTAGCCAAAGGTATCGTTTACTACTACTATACAATGGAGCTACCATTTAAAATTTTAAATAACTCCATTTTACAGGGGGAGGTTTACTTCCCAAAGTCATATGGAACTCAAATCTTTTGCAGTTTCTCGACAGACATGGTTATTTACTGGACTGAAGCTTGATAATCAATGTGCTTTCGTTTTTAAAAAAAGATAATAGGTTTTTTGCAAAAAAACTTGTATTCTGATTTTTCTGATTATTTATTTACAAGCTTGCAATTGCATATTCTTTTATAAATAAATTCAAAAAAAAAAAAAAAAACGTATATCATTAGTTATTAGTAAGTTGTGATACCATATTATATATTAACAAGATTCCACCTGAACAAACAACCCTAATTATAATTGTGAAAGTAAGCATGTTTGTTTGTTTGTTACGCTTTCACGCTAACACTAGCGAATGGTTTTTATTGAAACTGTATAGCAATGTAGCTGATATATCAGAATAACACATGAACTATAATTTATAATGATATATTTAAAAACTAATAAAATTTAAATTTTTACAGAAATCTTTAATTTATGATCATCATTTGAACCATAAATTAAAGAATTCTGTAAAAATTTGAAATGTGAAATGTCAAACAAATTATGGCCAACTTTTCTGATATACTCAATGAATTATGACTATTTTACATTTAACAAAATTGAAAACTGTACATATCAAAAGTGGGTGGAGGCTATAAAGCGGTGGTTTTTACTTTTAAGCCCAGTGAAGCGGGCGGGTATCAAGCTAGTAGCTACATACAATGCAAGTTAAACAAAAGCTTGTAAAAAATTACGTAATTCATAATGTATTAGTTCGGTGCATTTAAGTATTCTGATACAAGTGTTAATAAAAGATTGACTGTTTTTTACTATTATATTATTGTTAATGTTACATCTCGTTCAATCAAAAAATTGATAATAAATGTTAAATTTGCACCATAAGTTCAAATTATTCAAATACACCTATAACCACCGAACTTAAATAACAGTCTCCCCGAAATTAAGTTACTCCTGTTTAAATGATATTTAAAAAATTGAGAGTTTGCAAGAGTAATAAAAAAAAAAAAAGAAATCAATCAATAAAGTTAATTTTTTATGTAGTGTAAATTTGTACTATTATTAAAAAGAAGAAATAAAGAAATAACTCAAAATAATTTTCAACACGTTGATACTAAGTTAATAAACTGTATGACTCAGTCTGTCTCTGTCTTCTTTATATGAGAGACATATTGATAACAAACCATTTATCAAATTGTCATTATTATCAACTTAATACATTTAATTTTGAATTAATTTATATACAGTTATAATATGAGAATAATACTTACTATGTATAGATACATACTATCGTTATAATATACAGTTGATTATTTCCACCTTTCAAGAGTTATCGTGCACACACTGCACATATGGATAAATATATACTAGGTGTTGAGGAAAATATCACAGAAAACACACAAGCAGTTTAACTTATGGTTTTGTCATCAAAGATGCATGGGATACATCGCTGCGTTGGAACTTTAAATACATTAAAATGAATTGTTCTTTCTGTCCTCTTGCACCAATAGTCAATCAGGCGAAAGATAGCATATGTTATATCATATAAAGATAGCTTATACATATATCCATGTTGACAAAGCCTCTCCAGAAGCTGCCAGGTCTGGATAGTCTTTTTCAACATAACCAAACAAAGACAGACTAGAAGCGCAATACAAACGTACCACTTTGCAACAAATTCCATTCGTTTACCCCCATGAAATTCACGGGATACGGGATTTCAGAAAAACTCTAAGGGCTCATAAATTTCCCATTGATTTTAGATAGATTTGTGAAACTTAGGCTAAAGTTACAGATATATAGGTATATCTCTGTACATTTGATGTTGGCAAAACTGTATGGTAATCACCAATTACCAGAAAAAAATAAACGCATTTTGAACATTTCTATGCATGAATCATTGCTCTCTGTAACGGTTACCGCTAAATAAACTGGCAACCGATACTTCATGGTCTCTGCAGTTGTGTCATAAAGCATCCTGACTGAAGTTCACACTGCACTGAATTTTGATAAATGCTAATGTAGCTAGTTAAAACATATAATAAACGCAATCAAAACCGTAAAAGTTATCATTAATGTTACATGCAAAATTCTTTAATGTATATGTCGTAAAGTTACTAATTTTTACATTTAATTATTGGTGAAACATATACGCAGAAAAGTCCTGAAAAGTTTATTCATTCTATACATTATGAATTAATGGATAATAACTACGTAAAAGCTCTTCTTACCCTCGCGTGAGGAATTACATATACTGTTATTTATTAGTTTCAACGTGTTATTTTGTCGTGAGATTTTAACTCATGGAGCACTTTATTTAAACAAGATTGCAATCATTTTCTTGTACACCCTGGTTATAAAATAATATCCACCTTTATCTACATGTGTATGTTATAAACAGTCGTAACTACGAAATCAACCACCCATATACCCATATGTGTCACATTTATGATGAATTACATTATACAATGTCGCTAATAGATGTAGACATATGTCATCATCATCATTTCTACAATGGTAAACTCACTCACTCACTCACAGTTATTACATAATTATATACCAGTATTTGTAAAACCTGTACGTGTGTAAAGTGGCGTCATCTTTACGATAGATGAGAAGTCCTCGATATGATGACCATACCTAGTTCCTGTGTTACCTGCGAAATTTTTTTATATCGAAGGATATACAAGAAATGATAGCTGAAAAAAATTGGTACATGTACTTCATTTTACGATCGAGATCGAAAACCTTGCCTTGAAGTACTAAAAGGCAAAACAAAATATCTGCCTAAGAAATAGTTCGAATACTTACAACTGACAAAAAAATGGATTTAGAGCATTGGTTATTAGGCTTGGTGCTTTGGTATCTTCACGCTTGCTACATATATTTGTCTATAATAATGACCGGGTCAATTTTGCTTTAAGTCTGACTGGAAGTTGTTTAGCATTGAGCCAAGCTTGGAACTCATCTAGTATTAGCAATTGCTTTCGGCTCTCGATAAACTTGATTGATTAACATTGGCCATGGCTTAAAACGGGGCAAGACAAACCAATGCAATGCTGGTACAACCCTTGGGAAGGCTGCCATTAATTATTATTCTTTGCCAAGGCTAAGCAAATCAAGACTCGATTTTTTAAGTTTTTTCAAAGACTAGATAAGCAACAGTTGATAAACTATTGCTAGCTCAGCTTCGATTATATCAACAACATTGGTAGTATTACTTTATGAGTAAACGTTTGCAAGTACAGCTTTTAAATGTTTAAATATTTTTAGCTTAAATTTTTTTGTTATTCAACGCATATTATATTTTAGATCTTTCTAAAGCGAAGAATTAGAAAAAATAGGTCCGCCAATCACTGTTTTGACATAAAACATGACGAAGGCCAATTTTTGAAATGTCTTAACTGTGATTCACAAAAAAATACTGTAATTTTTGAGTGGATACGGCTCTTTTCCACGATCAGAACAAAATAAGAATTACTTTATCAGAATTATACCAACAGTAGTTACTTCAAATTTAAGCTGTATTCAATTAAGTAAAAATTTTCTTTGTACGTTTTTACGTCCTACTGATTCTTTTGTTGCGACTGCCTTAACCAATATACTTCCAATTGTGCTAAAATTAATACGTTCTTCAGGTCAATAGATACAGATACTATTTGTTATCGTGGCAGAATTAAAACTTGAATATTGAAAGTAGGTACTTGTTCATTGTGAACAAGATTTTAATTCCACCTTATCGTTATGAACAAACAATATTTGAACTATAATCAATGTGACAAAATTATTAAATTATGTATTATATTGATGACGACCTCTATGAAATAGAAGGGTATTTGACTGCATAGCTCTACACATAAACTATAACTGAATTTGAATATTATTATTATTTATGATTTCCGTAATGACCGTCACTGATTATGTCATATGTATTTATGTAAATATATATTTATAATAATAATGGTTGGTGATATAAACTCATATAGAATATCAAATGAAATATGAGAATAGTAACAGATAAGACAGCCATAGACATTTTATAAAATTTGTTGTTTGTATGCGTATTTATTTTTAGATCATGTGCCCATTACAAAGCAAAATTGATTTCTCGATAATTTTGGAACTAATAATTTTGTAACCATAACAATAAAGATCATTTCGTTTCCAGATACGCACAGGTAATTTCCTTTCAGCAGTAGTATACTTCCTGCCATTTTTTTGTTTGCTCTTTAAATTACAAGTGAAATTTACGAATGTGATTTATTCCTTGTAAACCCATTTTTGGAAACATAGCTATAAAATATTCTCAATCAAGTCAGTTCGACCGTTTAGGGACTATGATGTAACTGAAAAACATACAGACGCACAGATAAACAATTTAAACTTATAACACTCCGTCTTAAATCAATATGAAAGTGATGGTCAAGAACATCAGATGAAATGAAAGGATACTTAGAGAGCTATCATTTTTTGGGAAAAAAAATTTCGGAAATATATAATTGAAATTGAAATATTTGAGTTGAACTTATTCTTTTGAATTACCTAATTATTTTACCATTTCATTTTTCGAAATGAATTGAGCCAGGTTCATTGGACCATTCATTTCCATGTTAATTAATATTTATATGTTAAAATTATATGTCATAATCGCCAATTTTTTAGTTTTTTTTGAGTACGGAACCTTAAACTTGCAATTGAAACATAGTTATAATAAAAATAGCGGTCAAACTTGTCACACCGCTTTTTTTTTTATTCCGGGGTGAACCTTTTTGTGGTATTAACAATGGATATTTTCAATTTGAAGAACAGACAAAAAAAAAAACAATCCAATAAAATAAATAATAAAGAAATAAAAACCCCGATTGCGTTAAATAAAATCTGAAAAGAAAGAATTTAGTCCAGTAGTTTACACCGCGACTTTAATAGTTGGGGCCCATTATGTGGAAGATTTTTCGATTGTTAAAGTCGCTATGAACTTCATTTTCATAAAATCGACACTTACATCATAATTTAAATATTTATGGATCTAAATTTATCTATGTCAATCCTACAAAAGATTGATAAAGAAACAAAATAATAAAAATTTCGGTGTATTATAGGCTCACGGTCGGTTTTATAAATGTATCAAATTGTACAAGAAAAAAAAAAAACTGAAAAGAAATTTTATATTATTTATAAAAAAGAAAAATATTATTTTATATATCATCTTTTTATTTTTTATATTATTTTCAACTATTTATTTTTTTTTTTTTTGCGTTGATTTGGACAATATTGGAGCAAATACATCAATAATTAGAATGGTTTACTTGTTTCATCCTAACCTGACCGGAATGGGATGAGACTTTGAAAAATTAGGTATCATGTTGGAGGGAATTATCTAAGATGTTAGTGCCTAATTTTTTCAAGGTTTGTAGAGAAAAAAAATTTGTATTGATGCCACTAATTTAGTTTTGTTAAGTAACTATTCAAGTACACGAGGCAATGCTTTAATGAATAATTTATAATTTTTTTAAAGTTGCGAATAGCGTGTTAATTTTTTAACTAAAAAGTACAAAATTATCAAATTTAAAAGATTTTGTTTCATACAACATTGAAGGCCTTTTTATTGAAGGGCCTTAAAAATTTAAGAAGTATTTATTTGACTTGAAACTGCTTAGGACTATTATTACTCTCATAATCAAAATAATCATATGGTAGTACAAATTCATTTTCTCTTCCTATAGTTTGGGTGTCAGAAATTGTACGTCCATTTTCCGCATTTGTGGCCATCAAGTTTTCAAAGAAATTATGAAAATCTGTTTTTTGTGGTTTAAATGTAGCCATTGTAGCTTTTTTTGTATTAGCAAAAATATTCTGTTCATTATTAACCTTACCAAAGTCATTGTTATTGTAATGATTGCTAGGTTTATTACGGTGGTTATTATTTTTACCGCTGTGATGATTGAGATTAATGTTGCTGTTGTGATTGTTGGGAGCCTGATTGCTATTGTTGTTAGTAACAGTAAATGGAAATCCACCAGTAACAGGATCTGTTTTCAAATCAATTGCATAATTAAATAATGTTTTCACTTTATGTTGCTTGTTATCACGTAATTGAGACATTGTTTGATTCATATTTTGAGTTATATAACTCATTAATGTTTTCTTAAATATATTTTGTACAAAATCAGTTAAAACTTGTGATAGAATTTGTAAAATATTTTTATCAATTCGAATTGTATAATTTATTGATAAAAAATCATCCTCTCGAACGGTTGCATTTGTACTGCCCGTTACAGCTGCATTCATTGCACGACTTTCATCTAAGTTAAATGATTTATTATGATTATTTTCATTATTACTGTTTCTCGAACTTGTTACTTCTTGATCAAAATCGTAAATGCGAGTTACTGGTTTCTCTTGGCTTGTATCGTTTTCAAAAAGTACAGCTTCAATTTCGTATACATATGGTTTATAACTAGAACGTTCTGGATCAGGCGTAACTTTAGAATACTCCTCGTTATATAATTTTTTGAAACTTTTATTGTAATTTCTCATGTCAATACTGTGTTTAAGTAAATTATCTCTTTCATTTCCTTTATGAAGAGTTCCTGGCATGGCGTAATTTGAGTAGATATTACGTAGCTTGCTAGTTGCGTTAGAGTTTAATTTAAACAGGTTGCCTCGTAGTGGATTTTCGGGTGTTGGCTTACCAACAACCAATACTGTGTAGTTGCATATGGAAAATATACTACAAATCTAAAAAAAATGCAAAAAATACAACATAAATTTTGATTTAATTTGTAAAAAAAATAATAAAAAATAATCAGAGAGTGTGATTATCAAATATTCAGAGCAATATAAAATTCTGTGCATGTTGACTTTCTAAATAGCAGTTTGTTTTCATTTAATCTTGTAAATGTGCTTTTCGGAGTTTCGGTGTCACTTGGAGCAAACAAAAGAACCATTATAGTTTGGCTGTCTGCCCCCTTTACTTTGAAATTGTTACCGTTGGATTGTCTCTTAGAGAAAAGCACCTTTCTAACGTTTCAACCAAGTAGGTAATTTTAAAATAAAAGTCTAGATACAAGCTGAAGTGCTTAAATAGATTGTGGAATTTTTTTTTTTTCGTTAAGAACATTACACAGAAATATTTCGTGATTACCACACTCAATGTAGTATTCACTAATACTTTTTTTGAAATGTTTTCTTAATTATCAAAAATGCCACTTGATTAATCCACCACTTATTACTTATAAGTCATGTAATTTAGATAGTGCTAGGAATTATAACTACGAAAATAATAATTCCTTAAAAATTCACCAAATAGTTCGTATAGTAATTATTTCACTGTTATCCTAAAGTAATTAATTTACTATAAATTCGCACATAAAATTTTAAATGATAAAACTTACCAGACTTATTAAAATTTTCATTGTGGATAGATTAATAAAGTATAATAGTTGTTTTATCACATGAAATATCTTTATTGATTTAAAAGAAAATGGCAAATGAATTCGTCAATTACGAAATCAATGATTTATATATGCAAAATTTGAGTCATACTCTGTACAATTCACAATCATAATTTTACCAGTAATTTCATGTTTACAAATTTCAATAATTTAATCAATTTATAATTAAAATAATATCATATTTCAACTATCGCTAAAGGAAGAACGACATTTTATAGTTTTTACCAAAAATATAAATTTCTATCACATAACTAACTTTACGGTGTTCTACTAACTCGAGTGACAATCAATACGTTTTCAAACAATTTTTTACATTCTTAATTTAATAAAAATGCAGTAGCCGGAAAGTTATAGCCAGTTTTTGAATTTTACTACAGACTTTTTCATTTTGCTTCATTTCAATTTTACTTGACCTTTTCAATTTTATTTACTAAATTTTTTCCGTTTTACTAAAGACCGTTTCATATTTCCATTAATAAGTCGATGAAGATGAAAATTTTTCGCTTAACTAAGTAATGTAGAAATTTTTGTGTTTGTAAAAGTAGAAATACTTTTTCATTAGAAAAAGTGGCAAAATATTGTTTGTTTACATATAAAAAAACTTGTTAAATTTTTCGTACTTAAACTTTGAAAACAACGAGCATAGATTAAAAATAATTCAATTTATATTTTGTAAACAAATTTTTTTAAATCTTTACTATATTTTAAATATTCAAATAATTTACATCAAATATTTATTATTTCTGTTATTTTAAATTTATTTTGATAACATATTTATTTATTAATAAATAACTGTAATATATTATTGCAATTAAACAGTTTTCTTTTATTTATTTATAATTAAAATTATTTGGTCATCAGTAATACTAATTAAAATTGTAGCTAACATTTATGCTCATTTTATTATATTAAGGTACGGCTTCACACAATGGCGAATATCTGTCATGCATCATACATAGGTGGCCAATGTTTGCCCACTGTGTTTTGTATATTATACGCAAAACATCAAACAAACAAATCTCTCATTGCCCTTACTTAATATGTTTATTAAATATTTGTTGTTAGACTAATACTTCTTTACGACACATTATTTTTGTCATACAACATATGATACAATATATTAAATAAATATTATCAAAGATTAGCAGATACCCACCCGCTTTGCTAGGCAATGTCTCCTTTTTAAAACAAAGACTATCACGTTACAGCCCTCAATTATCCTCCCTTTTGTTTACATTTTTATAGATTTTAATTTTTTGGTGGTTTCTAACTTTTTTGAAAATAAGGTTTGCCCATGATACTCACTATCATTGTAACTATCTATAGGTCCACTCATTAAATTAACCTGATTTTTATACTTTTTGGGTCAAAATTACCCCATCCACCGTGTTTCATCAAATTCCAAAACGACATTTTTTTTGCGATTTTCTTCATTTTTTCAAAGGGGTACGTACCCCTTAAAAAAATTGCAAAACATCGAGAAATTTATTTATCTTCAATTTCGATAAAACTCGTAATAAGGTAATTTTGACCCAAAAAGTACAAAAATCGGATGCATTTATTGACTGGTCGAATAGTTTTTGAGATACGGATTAAAATATATCTAAATATTGCGATATCTAAGAAACTCTGCATCCAATCATTAAATAAACCTGATTTTTATACTTTTTGGAACAAAATTACCCCATCCACTGATCAAATTCGTTTCATCAAATGCGAAAAAAAAAATTTTTACCCGATTTTCTCGATTTTTTGAAAAGGGGTACGCGAAAATGATATTAATTTTTTGTTGCTTATTCAAAGCAATACAACACTTCAAATGGATTGTTGAAATTTTGAATTAAGGACTTTTGTAACATCTAGTAACATTTGTAACATTTTGAAATTTGAAAATTTGATTATTATGAAAAAATCATTTGAAAATTGTCGATATTTCAATTAAGTCAAAAGTCGTTAGCATTAAAAAGTTGAATTTTTTAGGCTATTGGTTGTTGAATCAGTAAAAACTAATTTTCCTGTTCGAATAAAAAAACCATTTCTTTACAAATTCTAATAGCTAAACAGTTTAAATCGAAATAGTGCCTAAATAATGAACTGCTGCAAAAATATTTGTATACTACAAATAATTGATCATTTTGTAAGCCAAAAGTCGTGTAACTTTTCACAAATATTCGTTGAGTGATGCTTCCTATATGACAAAAATGTCTTTTGTGTTATTAACAAACTGCGTGGCCGCACCTTTATAATAAATATAATGCTAGCTCACTCACTCATAGTAACGTAATATGTATCTATTTATTTATTATCTAAATAATGATTAAATAATTATTGTATCACTGTTTTAAAATCAGGAAATGGATGGTTTTGGTAACTTTTTTTTTTTTTAATTTATAAATGGTTTATTTATAATTTTATTCGTTCGGTTTTTTTTTACGTGATACTGAATTCATATCAAAGAAATTCTATTTGAATGAAATGTTTATTTGAATAGAGTATTTCACTAGTTTTTGAAAAATATCTCAGATCCAATTTAGGAAACCAATAAAAACTATTAAATTAATTTTTTTTTTCTAAAATTCTTGATTTTAATGCCCAATTATAGCATTATTTGTAATATTGTAACTTATATATTATAGTTTGCGATCACATAAACAAATTTTTTTATATTAAGAAAAATTTTCAAGTGAAAGTCTTTAGTAATACAAGTGAAATTTACTGAACTTAAAAAACCTCTGAAAAATGCGATTTATTCCTTCCTTGTAAACCGATTTTGGGAAACTTAACTATAAAATGTGCTCAATCAAGACGGTTCGACCGTTTAGGGGCTATGATGCCATTGAGGAACACACAGACGCACAGATAAACACTTTAAACTTATAACACTAGTTCTTCAATCATTGTTAAAGTGATGGTCAAGGATGAGATGAAAAGGATACTTAGAAAGCTATCATTTTTTGGTCCAATTTTTTGGAAATATTTTAATTGAAATTGAAATTGAAATATTTGAGTTGAGTTTGTTCTCTTTAATTATTGTTTTGAATTACCTTATTATTTTCCCATTTCAGTTTTCAAAATGAACTGCGCCAGACTGATTTGACCTTTCATTTCCATAGTAAATATTTATATGTTCAAATTATACGTCATGCCTTTTCCAAACTGAATCGATTTTGAAGATCATCGCCAATATTTTAATTTTTCCTAGAACAAAACTATAAGCTTGCACTTGAAACAAAGGTAGGAACACTCTACGTTAAATTACCTTTCTAATGAAGCCAAAAAAATTAAAATCGGTTCATCTGTTAAGGCGCTACAATAACAAAAGCCGACTTACACACAGACACACACGCATAGCGGTCAAACTTATAAAGCCCATTTCTTAATACGGGGGTTAAAAAAAAGCTTAAGCCCAGCGTCGACGTAAGATCTACTTTTTTATTTTGTCAGTCAATCCCAAACCATTTTCGAATACTTATTTCCTTTAATAACATATTGCGATAATTGGTCGTTGAATTTTTACTTGTAACAGAAACATAAACAGTCAAGTAACCACGTTTACCATAAAACGACAGGTAATTGCTTGGATTTCCATGCTAATATTGTTTGAAATTCCAATATTTCGCCGAATATTGCCGAATATATAATAAGAGATAAAATTAATGGGACATTAATACTTTTAAATTACTTATGTCACCGGCGTCAATTATTTGTTGCTATCACCGCAAACATAGCTACTTCGTCCTGCTTTTATTTCTCCATCGTTCCCCAGCAAATAAAAGGAGCTAATAATCAGAAAATACCTTCCTAACATGGCAGTAAATACATATTTTCTTGCCATACTTTCTATGCACCCAGATGGTTATTTTCTTTAAATTGCAATCGATGACTCAAGAAATATTGACTAGTTAAAACGGCGTCGTTGTGAAGAGACGCTGTTTCTCTTTTTATTTTTGTGTTCACGCGAAAATCATAAAAAATTTTAATTAATATCTATAATAATAAGCATGTACCTATTACAGCCAATTAAACGAGCCATAATAGCCATTTCTTAAAATATCAGGTATTCGAATTGTCTTTCACAAAATACGGGTAATATTCTTCATAAAGGTAAAGAAAGCCTAACATGATTGTATGATAGAAAATATTTTCTAATACATGCTTTCTGAGTTTATTAAATTTCCGTGTTTTTAGATGAAATAATATGTGTTTTTGTTATTTTACTGTTGATGTTAAAGCCAAATATTGTTCACAATAGATAAAAGAGGAATTTAATTCAATTTTATGGCATAAAGAGAAAATTTTGTTATCTATAATACACGTATAGCGGGCCCTTCAACGATTGTATGCTTCAGCAAAATATAGAATATTTGAGAGAGTGTAGTACCAGTGATCAAAATTTACATTACATATGTTTTTATACCATGTATATATGAAATATATCATAGTATATAAAGTTTAGTCAAAAGTTTCTAACGCTTAAAAATATTGATCATACGAAAAAAATTTTGGTATAGGTGTTATTCCATACTTATTATTCCATTTTCGGTTGTCCTTCCGTCCGTCTGTGAACACGATAACTCAAACACGAAAGAAGATATCAAGCTGCAACTTGAGCTTTTAGGAAGTTAAAAGTGAGGTCGAGTTCGTGAATGAGCAATATAGGTCAATTGAGTCTTGGGTCCGTAGGACCTATCTTGTAAACAGTTAGAGATAGAACAAAAGTTTAAATGTAAAAAATGTTCCTTATCAAAGAAAAAAACAACTTTTGTTTGAAATTTTTTATTTTTGTAAACATCACTGTTTACTCACGAAGGCACACATTAGATGCAAATTTTAAAGTATATTTTTATATGGTAATATGAGTTATGTATGTGTGACATGTATCTAGGTGTAATGTGGTAGAGTAATCAACACTGTCTATACATGGTATTTCAACAATTAACTGAGTCAATTGTTTGTTTTCATTTGTTTAAAGCAATATTTAATGCAGTCATTGAAAACAGTTATTATTCCGCAAAAATGAAAACAAGGGAAAATTTGTGGAAAGCTGGTGATTAGCATATAAATCAAAAAATTGAGTCTTTACTGCCCAAATAAACTTTGATTGCAAACATCTCCGAAAATATCGTAGCATTCCACTATCCTAATCCTAAGCTCCAAACAAAGTTATATTATTAACTAGCTGTGAACTACCCGCTTTGCTGGGCAACATCCCCACTTGCACCCCTTCCTCCACATTTCCTTGCGTGGGATAACAGTTTTGTAATGTACACGTCATGCTCTTTTATTTGATACCCCACTTAGGTATATTTGTAAATATTCGATAATTCCTTCCCACTTTTTCGCTACACCTTTCTACCCTCCGAAGGTTAAAAGTAGATAAAAACAATAGATCTTTGAAGATGGTTGTATATCGTGTCAATATTTTAGCTTAATCGATGCACAACTTTTTTAGTTTTTGAAGCATACCCCTTTCAACCCCTATTTCAACCCCTTACTCTACTATAATATGGATGTATTATACATAAAAATAAAATATACCGCATCAAAATCCGTTGCGTAGTTTCAAAGATTTAAGCGTACAAAGGGACATAGGGACATAGGGACAGAAAAAGCGACTTTGTTTTATAATATGTAGTGATATAAAGACCGTCTAATTATATATAAGAAAGATTTCCATCAAAACTTTCGTATCTCACATAGAAACCAAGTAAAACGAGATTGAAGAGTTGCATTGTTTTTGCATATTCGCGACTGTCAAACACTCATATCATGAGAACGAAGAAACGCATAGGAATGAAATGTAAGTATAAACCAAATAAAAGTAGGCAAAGCTCTCTTATGAATACAGCTCCATTTTTATAGCTTGCTGTAGAAAAATTTACTTTTGTGTTACTGAATTATAATTTATGTGACATCAGAATGGTTATCAAGTACTAAAACTTAAAATTTTTCGATTTAATACTATTGATTTTTGATTAAACACTGTAAACATTCTCTCGATCCCATTCTAGGGAGTAAATTTTTTCTTCTTATACTTAGACTTAATAAATAAACTTACGATTTATTTAATGCACATTCTGTCCTAGATACTACACATAACCCTATATCTTTGTCCGAAATTCAACTTGAAACGGTCGTATATAGTCATTATTTTATAAAAACAGGATAAAATACATTTAATAAAATACGCTTATCACCTTTTTTACATGATAGTCAAAATATTGAAATGCAAGCAATTTTTGAAGAAAGAAAATTTATGATTTAATCTAACTACTAGCATATGTCATATTCAAGGAAAAAAGTAGTGGTTTTGCACTCTATGAAATTCGCAAAAATTTCTTCAAATTTCCATTGATCAATAAAATTATTACAAATTATTACTTATTGTTTTTGTTTACTTTTAATCATGCATACGATATTTATTTACATCATGGTCTATTCGATTATATTTGATGTTTTTCATATGATACATACAACGTAAACTAAATATTGATAAATATTTTGTCTAGTAATTTTAATTAATTTTTCAATTCTCTTTAATTATTACACATTGTTTTAGAATTTCTCTATGAATAATAATAAATACGAATCAAGTCATATTCAAATTTGTATTATAAGTATTTTTTGATTTTAAATTATGCTTCAGTTCATCATATAAACTCTTTTTGTCGATTATACGTACAAACAACGAGATAAGAACATTCATTAAATACAAGCTTGAATATCCAGAAACTCTGTAAATCGCCAAAGTGCAATGCACCAAAATAAAATAGTGCCTCACTATTATTTGATTTATCAAATTTCATCTGTTTGTAAATCATATTGTGTTGACCCATAAAATATAATGATATATCACTTCTTCATTCAGACAATTGATAAATATATTTTATTAGAAAAATATTCTACTTGCCAAAGTTTTTTTTGCATAGTAAAGAATTTGAATTCTTGCTGATTCTAACAATGTTCCAACATTTGTTTTTCTTATTTTCTTAAACTTAAAAAAAAGTTCTTAGTGTCACTGAAAAATATGATGATTTTTTTTTTTTTAAAATTCGATCAAATATAATTTTTTAATTTATTAATGCATTTGTGATTGTGAAAATTTTTCTACATTTTTAATTATTAATAATTATTAATATAAGACTTTTTTAATTATTGAAAACTTATTCAGCATTCTGCGAAGACACGAACATATCCTAAAAATAAAGAGCTCAATTCACATATAAAAATAAAAACAAATAAATTTTATAGCTCTAGGGGCAGACGCAGTATTTGACAGGCAGTTTAGAACACATGGTAGTTGGAATGGTTGTTTTCAAAGTTGTATCTGGTAACATATTGCATCAAAAAAAATTTCCTAGTCGTGGATTTTTCTTTCAGGCACCTTTATACAAAGCGAAAGGTAACTGATTTACTCACTGGCTAAACATTTAAACAAAATTGTCTTTGCAATAGGGGGAATTTTGGATGAAAAATTGTTCCACAAGGGTCTTCCGACTTCAATGACAATTTTATTTATGTTAAGTAGTCAACAAGTGATCTTTTGCGTCTTATGTACAGTTTTAACTAGTACAACTTGTTTTTTACTATTGAGTCTGTTTTTTGGCAGAGAAGGTGTGTTACTTAACTTTTTTAATTGTTTATTCTAATTGGAAAACATTTGAAGTTGATACCAAAGTAATTAAAACACATATAGAATTATTTTTAAGTTTTGAATATGTTTAAGTAGTAGATTTTTGAGTTGTATCGTAATATATTGTGTACAAATTATATTTAGAACGTTTGATGCATGTAATAAGGCCACACACACACAAATTGATTAATTAATGTTGTAATTTCATTATATCTTATGTATTGTGTTACTGTTAGCATATATCATGATTCATCATTGTGACATGACCTTGTAGGTCATTCATTATGTTAAAGGTTAACTAAATGAACATTCAATAAACCGTATTCTGTAACAATTATATCTGAAGCCCGTTAATTTAGTTTCAATTGTGAAGTTATCAATGAACAAAGTATTTTTTTACAATGATATGGGTGTCTATTTAAAAAAAACAGAATTCACATTGAGCTAAGAAACAATAGTTTTATCTTGTAATTTAATACTAAAAAATGTTTTGACCAAAAGTTATTAAGCTCAAAAGGGAAATGCTAATGATTTATCGAAAATGCGAATTACTAGGTGTCGGCATTCGGATTTCGTTACTTCGTAATAAATAAACCATATTTGAAAATATTTGTATGCCATGTATAATATCCCACGTTTGTAACGCTTAAAAATATTGATGCCACAAACAAAATTTTGGTATAGGTTTCCATAAAATCATCTAAATAGTCCATTTTCGGTTGCCTGTCCGCCTGTCTGTCAACATGAAAACTCAAAAACGAAAAAAGATATAAAGCTGAAATTTTCCTAGCGTATTCAAGACGTGTAAAGTTCGGTTGAGCTCGTAAATGAGCCACATAGGTCAACTTGATCTTGAATTTTTGCAATTTTCTTAAGGAATACACCTAAGAAATAATCAAAAATGTCAGAAAAAATTTTTGATAGGATTCTATCTATATAGAAGGTACTTTTGACGAAAAAAATACAAACATCGGGTGTATATATCGATTGAATGCATAGTTTCTGAGAAAATTGCTCTTTGTTTGAAGTTTTGGATTATATCGTTATGACAGACGGACAGTCGACAGACGAAAGATGACAGACAGACAGAAAACCGGAAATGGACTAATTAGGTGATTTTATGAACACCTATACCAAAATTTTGTTCATAGCATCAATATTTGTAAGCGTTACAAACTTGGGACTAAACTTAATATACTATGTATATGTCATATATACATGGTATTAAAACCTGTATTTCGCAAGCAATCGTTGAAAACATCTAATATGAAATCTTTTTTTTTTTGAATGTGTAACGCCTAGTCAATTATAGAAATTGAAGTGAGTCACTTGGTATAGAGGTATAATAATATAACGATTTAATGGTTACATTCTATACCTATAGGTACATAATTCCATTAAAATAGAACCTTATCAAAGAGTACTATCACGTATAGTTTTAGTTATAACAAAAATATAATAGCAATAAAATGGTAGTGGGTGAAAAAAATAAACCTTTACTGAGTGGAGTAACACATTGAATGATTTTATTTATTTGCGACGTGTATGAAATATTCGTATTATGTATATATTGGAGTTTCAAAATTTTTATATTTCACAAATATAAATATAACCTAGCCTATAATATTGTATATATTTTATGTGTAGGATATAAAAAAATAATTTTAACCAATATTTATCGGATCTCAAAAGTATTATAAAAGGAGCTTTAAATTTAACACTGTGAAAATTATTCCTTTGATTTTCTTAACCTGATTTTCTAATAGAAAAATATGTGTTATCCCCGTTTCCCACTTTTTCCAAATTGAAGTAGTTGACCCTGAATCTCTGCTAAATAAATGTTTATTTTTGAGAAATGTCCTTAAAATCTGCAACTTAGAATTGCACTGAGCGGAATTTATCATCTATCAATTAATATCTACTAAATGTCTCAATGAACTTCGTTTCACGTAATATTTATTTAATTGTAACTATTAATCAGCGATTATTAATCTTAACTAACCTGCAGCTCCAATTCATTAATAGCTATACTATGCTTAGCTTGCCCGCAAAGAACGTTAAGCCCAACCGCAAGTTCACCCTTGCTTAGCCCGCCCGCAAAACACAAATTTAACTACTATCTAGCACTTGAATAATAATCAATAATACATCAATACTGTTCAAATACCTATTCATAATTCTAGATAAATGTGGTGGAAGCGCAAATAAATACATCGTACATAGGAAGATATACTGTGTTGCATTATTTATATGCGTTTCCACCATTTATTGCATTTAATATTTTTTCTATAATTTCCTAATATTCCGCTTAACTTCCTTAATTTTTTTTTCTTTTAAAGCTTTTCTTGTCAATAATTAATACAACAAGAAAAAATTATCGAAATTGTTCCATCCGTTTTCAAGTTAAGCGTGACCTGAAAAAATAAGGGATCATATATATATATATATATATATATATATATATATATAGATGAATAATAAAAAAATATAGTGATATTGATATACTTAATTAAAAAAAAAAAACACAGTTAGTCCAAAGTTTTAAATTTTGACTCCTGCCTACCATTTTCTTTTTATTAACCCTTAGCTTTTGAAACTTTTAGAAAGTGAGGTGTCATACTTCATTGCTCGTCTCTACGCTTTTAACACAGTAGACGTATTAAATGAGAAATTATTAACACCTCCGATTATCCTCCTATTATTTTATAAATATATCAGTTATATTATTAATTATTTATTAAAAAATTTCTATTGAAAATCGATAGTTCTTATAATACAAGGGGCTTGTACATTAAATATTTCTACCGAAACCGAATGCCTTGGCACGTATGGTAGCTGTAATGAAAGAAAGTCCACCGTACTAATAAAAATGTCAATATTGATTATTTAACTACATGAAAATAGTAAGGAAATTAATTTTATTCTTTATTATACGATAATTTGTCGAAATCAATTTAAGTATCGTAAATGAAAAACAGAAGTTAAAACATCTCTCATCTTAACTTGATAAGTTTATTTCAACAGTGTAAGGAGCGTAGGACCTGTCGATATCATACTCTGAAATGAGACGAAGTTATACACCTATATAGCAATAAAGGTATTTCACTCATTTAATATTGGTTAGAAAATCGTCAGTAGCGTGTCAAATCATTCAACTATGGTCATAGAACCTTTTAAGATTCACTTTCTCGTCTTGTTTGTGCATGTTGTGTGTGGTAGTCAAGTTAACTCTTGATGGTTTTACGAAAGCATCTATTCCTTAAATACTTTTACCATCTGTGTACCTTCACAACAGTATTTTCTTATTAAGGGTTGTTTCTATAATATAAACACAAACATTTATGTTTACACAACATAAAATTTTTAATCGATACCTTAAAACGAAATTAACCACTCCACAATTCCATTTCTGTGTATCCTCGCGTACACTTTTGGATTCTTACCACAAAATTGAGTTGTTTCTACGTCGTGTTTAAAATTTCCAGCAATCTGGAACTTGTTTTGATATCTTCATTTGGCTTTAAATGCGTGTATTCCGAGCTTACGCAATTACAGGAGGTATGCATAACGTTTGGGCGTATATGAGAAATTTGAAGGAGGTGAACAACTTTTTACAAATTACAAAAAAATCAAATAAAAAAAAAGGTTTAAATAAATGATCAAGGCTCCTTCACCTTGGCATATTTTTGTTTTTTGCCGATCTAACATCAAAATTGGTCAAGATTGGCCAATTTTAAAATGGTCCATTTTGTGCTCATTCAATGAAATGAAAAAGGATCCATCTTGTAAATCGTTAGAGATATAACAAAAGGTTAAATAGAAAAGATATTCCTTATAAAAAATAAACAATTTTGGTTTCAAACATTTTTTCGTAAACATCATTGTTTACCTATGGGGGCGTCTAGATAATACTGCTATTTTGACAACGTTAAAATATTTGATTTTTTCATACTATAAAGTATCACAATTAACAATCAAAAAAGGTTCTTGTGTCTGATAATTTTGCTAACGAGTGCACCATCGGAATCTGCTGTATAGGAACAAAATTTTTTATGTGGTTCAATTCTAACCTCTTTGGAACCCCTCTCAACTATCGTGTAGCCAACCGTGTAGCATTTCAATGAAACACTGGCTCCTACAGCATTATAAGAATATGACGTTCATAAAATACAAAAGTACCCAATGTTTCAAATTAAATATACTAATACCGCAACTCAAACTGGAAATTATTGTCATTGTTCCAAAACATACATTAAGAAATGAACGTAGATTGTCTTCATTGCCACCCTCCCTTGACATATCTTAGCGTAGCTTTTGAACTTATCTCCTTCCTCTTAACTTTACCCCGTGGTTTATTGATGCTCCCTTCTTGAACAACCAAGAAAATTTGGGTAGTGTCTTTAGTAATTTTTTGTCATTAAATATGCCAAAATAAGTTATTTACGTGCCAATTTTTTAAGAATAGTACAAAAAGATTCCAAATATTGGTTATTTGTTCTAGATGGGATCGTAAGTCCAGCTTACAATTAAAATTTGGCAGCTTTATCTTTTGATATATAATATGATATGTGATGAATATTATATAAAATCCTTTAGCTTTTAACTGCAAAACTTTTTTCATAGAAATACATATTTTATGAAACAAAAAGAGAAGAGCACAAAACCTTTTATAATAATATCATCACCCTCATAAACAAATAATAATATGTCCTAGCGTAATAAAGGACATATAGACCAGTACGATATGATATGATAGTCAAATGTCATACTATCTACTTCTACCTACATAGTTCTAAGCAATCAAAGCAAGCTGTGTGGTAATATAACAAAGAACATTTAAAGTCAACGCTAATGCGTTCCAAACAACAATTTAATTTGCAACTTGTGAATAAATTACGATTTGGTTGTTTTCATTGTCATTTTAACGAGTGACATTCATATTTCCAGATGACGTCTCATTTCATATAATACATATACATACATATAATCTTCTACATACATCCATGGTGGTATCCAGCATACACCAAAACTTCATATAAAATAGTACATTCATTGTATGTGTAAGTAACTTAAGTGTCTATGTCATAATGTGACCTAACCGTCCATTTGTCAATGCGAATTTTGTTTTCTTATCTATTATACCATGTTATTTTAATATCAAGGTACTTATATAACTCATACGATATTTTACTCAATTATTGTACGGTAAGAAATGTTTTGTGGATATCACTATGTCAGTATCGGTGAGAATTGTTTCAATCGTTATAACAGGCGAGTCAGCAATCAGCAATCTTGGAAACGGCTCCATCGATTTTTACGCTAATTAGTATGCGGGGGGTTTTTGGAGCGGATAATCGATCTAGAAAGGTTTCGTTATTAGTAAAATTTCGTTTTATCCCTGATTTCAGGAAAAACTGAAACAAACTGATGACTCTTCCTGGCATATATTGGTGTTTATCGTAGTTAACGAAATAAAGTATATTACCGGGACATTCAAATTGGTATTTGTATGGAGACATTTTAAACGGTTCTTAGTGATAAAGTTTGTGTTTTTTCAACTGAAAAAAATATCGAGCAAACTCGGTCATCCAAGAACTATAATTTATGCTAACATAGATACAATAGTATCTGCGACTTTAACTATACCAGTATTGTAGTGAATACCATACATTTCTTACCGAGTGGAAGCAAACTTTGAAAACCTCATCTATGAAAATTTTAAGAGAGCAAAAATACAAGCAATAAATCGACAGAGAAAATTGGAAAAATATATTAATGATTTTTTTAAAATTTAAATCAAAAAAATGATTAACACTCGACAAGTACTTTTTTGCATATCATCATATCAAGCTGTTATGTACGAAACGTCTTATTTGAACTATTTTTCGAGGATAGAGCTCAAAAACCGTACATTAAATCGAAAAGAGTGTCATCGCTATAAATTTATTAAAATAACAACGAGATTTGGTTTATTATTTTCGACTATATAAATATAATGCTGCTTAAACTTTGGTTCAATGATTGGAGCATTTTATCTACCAAAAAGCTCGTTGGCTTTTTTATAAAGGCCGTTCAATATTTTATGCGAATTTATTTTTTCCATAACTACGAGAATTATCATATTGAAACCCATCTCAGCTCATTTTGATAACCTGAAAACATGAGAATAATCCTTCGCTTTCATGTTATCTTACTTGTACCTTTTCAATACATATTTTAAAAAGTCGAGTATTTCTGATTTTTTATTTTTACAAAAAATTAGGCCACTTAATTTATTTTAAAACAACACAGTATATTATGCTCATATAAATATAGATGAAAGCTAATATAAATCTGTGGAAGCTGTTCTATTTTCTTGATGCTTTTAAATTATTTACTGTCAGTATAAATATTTCATTCAATATCTGATAAATAAATTTCGTTCCTGTGTTCTTTAAAATGGCTTAACATTATTACATGGAGTTTTAATATCAACTGTATCTGGAGTCAAATGTTATCATTTTAAATTATGTTTCATTGACATATTGAGAATTTAAAAAATCTATATATTTATTAGTTTCTTCAAGATATAACTTTTACATATTCTCTCGAGACAGGGTGTTTAATAATTCGATATAAAAATTAAACGAGGTTATACTTGAGCTTATTTTCATCATATTTGACTAATAAAATATTATATAAATTTCATCAAAAGAAAAGAGGATTCTTGTGGATATCGAACTGTATTAATCGAAACTTATTTTTTTACTCAAAAATTTCGAAAGCTACTTAAAAATGTAAACGCTATCGAAGGTTCAATTAATTTGCACTGTCATCACACAAGTAAATTTGTGCATCTAATGAAAATCTAGAATGGATATATAACAAGTATAGTGAAATTTACAAAATTTAAAAAACCCTTGACAAATTTTTCGGTCACGGAACCCTAAACTCGCATTTGAAACATATCTAAGAACACTCTCCATAAACTGCTTTTTTTGTTATAGCCTTTTCCAAACTGAGACGATTTGGAATATCATTTTTAGTTTAGTTTTTGGTTTTTCAGTACGGAACCCTAAATTTGCACTTGTAACATACTTAAAAACTTCTTCTTCATTAAATTACCTTTCAAACAAAACCAAAAAAATAAAAATCGGTTCATCCATTTAGGTGCTACGATACCACAGACAGACACACATAGTGGTTAAACTTATAACACTCTTTTTTTAGTTCGGGGGTTAAAAATGGATTTTTTCGATTGGCATATGTTAATTGTAGTATTTTAGAGATTTTTTTCCTGTTATTGTATTGCAAGTAGTTAGTAAATGCTTAGATGGTTGATAAATTGTAAATTTATAATCCATTATTCTACCCATTTGACGGTCGCAAACTGATTCTTCTCTATATATGCTTAGATCAATCAAATACGCAACGGATTTTGATGTTTTTCTAATTGATTGATAGAGTGATTCAAGAGGAAGATTTTTATGTATAATTCATGCATAATATAGTAGACCATGGGGTTGAAAGGGATGTTTTTCAAAAACTTAAAAAGTTGTACATTGATCAAGCTCAAATATTGACAAGATGTACAACTAGCTTAAAGGATTGGTTTTATCTATTTTTAATCTTCGGAGGGTAAAAAGGTGGAGCGAGAAAGTGGGAATGAATTATCGACTATTTTCAAATATCACCAAGTATGGTATCAAAAAAAAAATGAGCATTACATGTATATTATAAAATTGTAACCCCTACGAAAGTGGATATGGGGGGAAGGAGTGAAATTGGGAGTTTTGATCAGCAAAGCGAGTAGTTCACATCTAGTTTACTATAAACTAATGAAAAGAAAGGTCATTAAAATATAAAATCAAACCACAAAAATCGAAAGAATCGATTTGGATCATGATAAGCTGACGGTCTATCATATCTAATGAATATAACAGTACATTGTGGCCACATTACTATAATTAAATAATCAGAGAAAAAGTATCTAAGCTTCGACAGACATAATACTTCAATATAAATTTAATCCTCAATTTCTCATTGCTAAATTAATATAAGCTGATTATTAATCTTTAAAGTACTTTGGATATAAATTTGTAAACGTTAAATTTTCTATAATTCACGTAAATACTAAAGCTTTTATAGTTTCTAGGTAGATAGATATATACTATTCCATAAGCTATCTGCAAACGCTTTGAATTTCGTATGATAGTGTTTTAATAGTCTGTGTGCACTTTGTCTGTGCAGACTATTACCTATGCTATAAAACATTCACAAACCGTTTAGTATTAAAAAAATGGAACTTGTTTAGAGCTTTGTATTTTATAAAAACGTGTACTGCCTTCATTAGTATACAGAATCTTTCAGGTATATCCGCATCACCAAAAATTCCCAGAGAAAGTATTTCAGCAGGTAAAAAAAAAATAAAAATTGTATGCAGGGTTATTAAAATCACACGTGCCACCACCTATAAACATTTTTTTTTTTTTTTTGTATCAAAACGAGTTTACTCATCGGTGGTTTTGCGTGCTTTAAGGATTGTGCATAAATTCAATAAATTAATTTTTGTGAAATGGAAAATGGCTTAAAAACTAGCATTTATTCCTCTAAATAATTTGACAGTTGTGCAAGCAAAAGATTTGTTTTTAAACAAATCAATATCTGAAAAACAGTCATTTTTTTATAGGAGCAGGGCGTTGATTTTATACATGCAATCGATACAGCACGCTATCTTACAAAATAGAACGAGAATAGAATATCTTGAACAATTCTACTTTTTCGAGACTGCATAAAAACATAGTCTTCACAGAAGAAACTTTTGAATACTTATATTCATTGAAAAATTTTTGCATCCCGTGTAACTTACAAAAAAAATAAGGCGGTATTTCTCAATTTTCTCACTCCCGTCTCTTAAAATAACTCCACGGATTATCAGCGGAAAGGTTTTTTGACAATGCCGCATGACCTCAATGTGTCCTTCGTGAAAAGGCACTACAACCTATCCGAAGTAATGAATAAGTTTGGATTAATAAAATGAAATAGTGTGAATGTGATCTGAATGACACTACTCATAGCTGAAATTAAAAACTGCATAGCGTATTGTTGCTGCAGCAGATGTCTATGTCTGTCTATATGTGTAGAAGCATAGAAAGTCCATGTAGTACCACTTCGAAAGCTACACTATATATGTTAATGAGAGTTTTTAACTTTTTTTTAAATTAGATATTCCACATACATCTACAACAGCTTCATGCACTGGTACTATATAAGTAATATTTATAAATACCAATGTGCTGAGCTTGAAATATATGCGATATCCAATATATCTGTTGTCTAAATGTATGTTTTTTTTTTCTATTAAGCTAAATCATAATCTCAAATAAAAATATATTTCAACTAAAGTAAAAAAATATTTTAGTCATTTGTTATCTTTCACCGTACTCTCTTAAAAATAGTAGTTACTTATTCTTCGTTGTGAAATTTCTACTTTGGAAACAAGAATGGGACTCACTTATCACCCCTTTATTCACCATTTCATAAAATTTAATTTTATATGTAAAACCCTAATTTTTTTGAAAATAAAATTCAGCTCACGTTACTCATTGATAATATAACTTTCTATATAGGCGAAATTATTTTAAAAATAGGTTTAGTTGTTTTTGAGTTTATCCATTACAATAAACATATTTAAAACAAAAACTTTTCCCGGGTATATTTGAAAATATTCGTTTTCTTCCCTACTTGCTCACTCCACCTTTCCACCCCCTGAAGGTTCAAAATAGATCAAATAAATCCTTGAAACTGGTTGTATATCTTGCCAATTTTTTGAGCTTAATCATTGTCGTTAATACACTTCGATCAACACCTCAACGATAAGTCAATATCATTTTTTGTTCACGACATATCGGTCAGGAAAAAATATTATAAAAATATCGCCCGACTCGAAACGACGCCGAATGTTATGAAATTATTTTCGGATCATATTGCCGTTAATACGCTTCGATTGGCACCTCAACGAAATCGATATCATTTTTTGTTCGCGCGATATCGATCAGGATAAAATTTAAGGAAAACTTCGGAAGACTCAAAATACTTGACTAAATGTTATCAAATTCGTCTTTACAAGGACGACAGTGATTTAAAGCTGTAAGGACTAAATTTAGGTCTATTAATGTAAAATTGTTAAAGAAAAGTTCGACAAAAAACAAAAAAATAAATATGTCCCAACAAAGACTTGGGGTATTATCCGATGGGCTGCAAATATTACCTTATATTTACATACAACTTTATATCTTATACTTTATGAATCAATAACAAATTTAGAACTTTTAATTAAAAACCTACAATTTGTATTTAAATTATTTCTTGTGTTAATTTTGGGGAACCCTTTAATATGTAAAGTAATAATATGTAAAGTTTCACTTTCAATAATTTATTTTTGATTTTAGTTTTTTGAATTGCTTTACGGGTAGTCTGAACCTGCGGTATTAGTTTTGATGCAAAGTATCAACAAAGAAATTAATGTGTGTGGTAAACGTGATATTTGACATTATAAAGTTTCTTACAAGTAATTCTTTTTATTACGTTCAATTATTATTAGTTAAAGTTTTGTTAAATAAATTAAATTCAAATTGTTGACGTCTAACAAACAAAACATATTCACAAACAAAGAACATTGACTTTTGATATGGAATTCATTTTGTTTACATTCACACAAAGTCATTGTTGACGGTTGTGGTAAACAGGGTACTATGAGATATGTGTATAACTAAGGTGGGGCTTTATAGGATACCTTGTGGCATACCTTGATTCCATATTTCATGTAAAAAGCCAAATTACTTGTTTAAGCGGCCTATGTTTTCTTTGAATTTGATAGACACACAGAGTTGCCGAACCCATTATGATTGTATAAACAAAGGTATAAGGAAATTTTTGAAGTGAAAACTCTTAAGCCACATTGAAGGATTTTTGATAGGGGTAAAGCATTTGAAATGCATTTTTAAGATAAGTCAGGTCGGTAAAAAACAAAGAACGGTAATAATATCAGTTATAGGTTTAGACATTTTTACGGAATTTGATTAAAATTTTCAATTTTTTAAAAACAAATTAGCAGAAAAACTTAAAGAGTTGCCTTATGGGGTAGTAGCATCGAGTATCGAGCAAGATAACCAAAGTTAGTAGATTTTTCTTAAAGTTGGCAAAGTTGGCTTGAGGCTTCTATGTAAATTTAAGGTAACTGTGGTCATCAGCTGTAAGTAATAATGTGCAATACAAGGATCGAGACAAAAACCAAGATTAGTCTTTAACTAATTGGTATTGACATTTATTTATAGAAGAAACAAAACCAATGTGTAACAGAAAGTCCAAAGTACAAATCTAAGTGCGTAAGATGAAGATACTCAAATTATGTAAAATTCATTATTGTTTATTTGTATTCGTATTTTCACTTTAAATGATTAAAATAGTGCTCGTTTTACCAGTTCCACTCTACCAATTGGTTTAAAAGTAAGTGGTGAAAGCTAAATTGACGAGAACAATTTGTTTTGTTTTGTTTTGTGTTATAACCCATTCGAACTTAAATGTTTCTTTGTAGCAGTCATTCTAGTTTTTATTTTACTGTTATTGTTACGATTAGTTTCAAACCGTATATTTTAAAGTATACATTTTAATTTTATGTTAATAGAGAGCTACCTTTAAAGGTTGTAAATATAGATGTACTTAAATGAATGACTAAAAATGTTTTAATTTGAAAAAAAAAAACAGCAATAAACAAACAAACAAATAAACAAACTGATTTTTTACCCGACTGTCAAGGAGTGGCTATGTTTTTCGCGTGTATCTTGTATTATGTATGTATATATGTTTGCAAATTTCTTTATTTCCTCGTTACTTCCAAACGGCTGGGTTAATTCTGAAAATTCAGATATCGTATAATCATTTCAAAAGCCCAAGTGTCCTAAGACAAACGTTTGAAAAAATAAATAAAAATGGCATGTTTTCTGCGAAAAATGGTTATGAGTTAATTTTTAAAAATTAACCTAACTTATCGAGTAGGGTAATAAAATTAATTTAAACAAGTGAAAACAAACAATTGACTGAGTTAATTGTTCAAATACCATGCATAGTCAGTGTTGATTTCTTTATCACATTACACATACAAACTTGTGACACATACATAACTGATAATCAAGTATAGTACATATTATGAAATTTCCGCCTAATTGGCGCCCTCACGGGTAAACAGGGACGTTTACGAAAAAATGTTTCAAACAAAAGTTGTTTAATTTTTGATAAGGAACATTTTTTACATTTAAATTTTTGTTCTATCTCTAACGGTTTACAAGATGGGTCCTACGGACCCAAGACCCAATTGACCTACGATGCTCATTTACGAACTTGACCTCACTTTTTACGTCCTGAGTACGCTGTAAAAATTTCAGCTCGATATCATTTTTCGTTTTTGAGTTATCGTGTCCACAGACAGACGAACGGACAACCGGAAATGGACTAATTAGGTGATTTTATGAACACCTACGACAAAATTTTTTTCCGAGCATCATTATTTTTAAGCGTTACAAACTTGGGACTAAACTTAATATACTATGTATATTTCATATATACATGGTATAATAATAGTTGTTGCGCTGGTGTAGTGCATGGTATATGCATGGAGGAAGTGCAATCAGCCTCTGAAAAAAATTTAGCTGGTTATAAATAAAATTATCAGCGGAAGAGGTGGTAAAACACATATGTGGTATCACAATGGGCTCTATAACCTATATGTGTTCTTCGTGGACAGTCAATATAACCTGTCCATACTACTTAGGTAACATAGCGGCTCTAATTAGAAATGTGGTATCACAATGGGCTCTATAACCTATATGTGTTCTTCGTGGACAGTCAATATAACCTGTCCATACTACTTAGGTAACATAGCGGCTCTAATTAGAAAGGACCATTATTAGAAAGGTTTAGCTGGTCTAAATTGAAACTAGACTGGTTTCTTTCGTATTCGTTTGTATTTAACGCAGTCGAGTTTTTTGATTTTTAAATTTATTTTTTTAAACAATAAAAATGTTTTTAGTGTTTTTTTATGCAAATTTAGATGATCTTTGATACATTCAAACAAATGGATATTGCACAAATTATAAATATTTCTACTAAAACAATATCAGATATGTACTCAAACTATAGCAATTTATCGAGTACATCGATTAATAATGAAACGTCAGGTATTCAAATTATAGAAATTTATCGAGCACACGTTAAGAACTTTCTTGATGAATTATAAAAATTGTTAGAAAATTGTTAGTTCAAACAAAGCAAATATTCAATTCTATTTCAAATGCGTACTTACGTCTTTTTAAGACTAAGATAAAGATATAGATTAAAATAGCTTAAGGCAAAAACCCAAAAAAGGAGCAAGCAATTTCTCAGTGAAACTTTGCAACTTATTATTCCAGAATCACATTACGTGGAAACAAAACCAAGCGTAGATAAGAAAAAAAAAACCTTAGAAGCAGAAGAAATTAGAAAAATTTAAGTAGAAAATGAATGAATTTGGTTTAAAGGCGACGATGAAGGCGATTATGATTATAAATATTTTATTAATTTTTGCCAAATAAATGGTATTTTTGCATCTAAATAGTCATTATATTCAATTTTTGCATAAAAATCGCTTCATTATATTTTGACCAGAAATTTGATATAAATATTCCACTGGGGAGGTGCCCCAAGTCTAAATTTATTGATAACTTGTGCAAAAAAACTTTCCTAATAAAATAGCTTTGGGAATAATATTTACTATATAAATCAATCAATCAATAAGCCCTCTATCCTGAACTTCCGAATGCTTTTAAGTGTTTGTTTTCCTTTTTAAGAGGATATATCTAAGTTCAGTTTGCCTTTTGGCAACGGCTCCGCATAACATTTTTCATTGTGCTCTATCTCTGGCAACTCTTCTTCTATAAGGGCCCGATGTGAGCTTGAATTCACCTTTTTCCTTCTCTGGGATACAAGTCGGTCACAATTTTACTCCACTTTTCCTGAGAACTTCTTATCATGTGGCCAACTTATATCCATTTTAGTTCGCCTATCTTCGTTATTACATCCATAACTCTTATCTTGGCTCTTATGAAGGTGTTTCGTTTCCTGTCTTGTTTATTGATGCTTCTCTCCATCGGTCTCTGACAGCATTGTAGGTTTTTTCTCGGTGGTGTTTTGAGAGAGATCATATTTAACAGCCATATATGATGTAAGGTAGAATGCAAGTGTTGTAGACTTTCCGTTTTGTACCGAAGCTCTTCAACTCATATCTAATCCCAAATTTTAATGTTAATGTAAATGACCCCATCTAAAAGTATTGTTATTAGTATCTTACATACAAATTTTAAATCTATATAATAATATAAAAATGATTCGCTGAATGTGTTACTAAGCGCAAATCTCGAGAGCAGCTGAATTGATTTCGCTAATTCTTTTTTATGATATTGCTTGAAGTACGGAAGAATTAAAAAAACAAAACTTTTTTATATACCATACAGAAGATTCGTAATAATAATTAAAAGTCAATTTGAACTTTAATACCATACCATAAAATTTAAGTGTTAGTAGAGAGGTTCCGGGAAAGCCAAAAAATTGAGTAACGTTAGTATCGTATAAATATTAATGTCAATATTTATCAATATTTATATAATTGTAACAACTCAAAAACAAATTGTCTATGGTAAAATGTCAATTGAAATGTAAACGTCTCTTTGCTGAGGCGGTGTCTCAAATAGCAGAAAAAGTATTTAAAAAAAAGAATCGAGTGTTAGGTGGTACGAAGTTCGGAAGTTCAGGTAGTTTTAAATAAATATTATAATTATGAATGAATTTAATATATTGAATCTATTGAAAGTTTTGTTATTCTAAAATGAATATGAAGAGTTATTGAATATTTTAATATGCATGACTCTTATAGACGATCAACATCTTGAGGTGCGTGGGGTAGATGTATTTAAGGGTCAATTTATTGTAAAAGGTTTTATAGTATGTAGGTATGTATATTATTAAATTGATAAGAGGATTGTATAAAAACATTTTATATGATGTGTTCGACACACTACATTTTTTGCCTAATATCCTCCTAGTAAACGATAATATATAAGAAAATATTTTTTTGATAAATGTCTGTAGAAGAATTTCTGTACAATATGTTTATAAATTTCTATATATATTAACTATACATAAACCTTGATCGTTTATTTTCTTTCCCTTAAACGTCAGTAAGGTTCTTTAGCTACAAATCGTATATTAGTCACATGGAACATTTTTAGCTTTATTCATATGAGATCAAAAATTGAGCAATGTGGGTGGCTCCAGTACTTACACTCATAAAAGGGTTCCGTTATATTTAGACGAAGAAATGAAACACAAATATGATCAAAGTTTGCAAAATTTGAGCAGTAAGTCGAATTGAATGCGGTTTTCGGCATTCGATTCGTTAGAGCGCCAGGAAATTTTTTGACCTAAATTATGCTCTCTAAGAGAAACGAAGTAACAATGCAAATATTTAAGAATTTAAAAATATGCAATTAGCATAATTAATATGCCTTTTATAAAGACTTTTAAATTGACCTTAAATATTAAATTCACAATTCGGTTAATAATGATGAAAATGATTTCAAACTTGTTATACGCGAGTTTTTAGGGTTGCTGAACATGAATATCTCTTCAGAATTGGTGTCAAAGGTTCCTTATACCCAGTATTAACGGTATCCCCATCGTTTCCTGGAGTTTTTGAGAAATTCGTTATATAATCGGTCCAAACTCGCAAAAGTTGGCCTTCGGCCGAGTATGGATCAAGAAATATTGTATTTTTGTATTGAAAATGAATATTATAATTGTACAATCCATAGCAGCATTGTTACTACAGCAAACGAGATTTTGTTGTTTAGCAAAAATTTGTATTGAGTTTAAAATAACGGGGGGATAAATAAGGTGATAAATAAAAATAGTGTACAACCCACACGGCCAGAATGTTGAATGCCCTGACGTGTGTGATATAAGATCTCGGCCTCTGTTTCACACACGGATGGAATTTAAGTTTCTATACTAGGATTGCCATATATTATTTTATCTAAATTTAACACAAATTTGCCAACCTTCTCCATGAACACTTTCGCAGGATTATGTTATAAATATGATTGAAAAATTTTCAGGAGGTCAGACAGGGTCAGATCATGCCCATAAGGAGGCTCTTTAAAAATTAGTCCCAACATATCACAGGTGAAAACTTATAAAAATGTTATGCTACCAAAATTCGTTCTTTCTGGAATCAAAATTGGTCAAAAAGTACGTACTTTCAGCTTGAGGATACAGAAAAATTATTTCATACATTCAAGCTTTTATAGCATTAAAAGTAGTAGTATATTTTTTCTCGAGTCGGGAGTCGAAAAAAATATGCTCAACTGTGCAATTAGTTAGTCACGTTCAAATATTCTAGCTGTATTTGTATCTTCTATTGATGAATATGTCACATTTGAATAGGGAATCGCTATCATGTGTCTGTTTGTGTGCAAATGTCATCAATTGTGCGTTATAGTACTAGTACATTTATGATGAATGTGTACACAGGAAGTGAACTGTAGACAGGAAATTATTTACTAGGCATTTTAAGGGAAAATAGCAATTACATTGCAACTAAAGCTATATTCATATATAAAAAAACTGTCTCAAACTATTGTACATAATATACACGGAGTAAGGGAAGATGTAGTGCCTAGAATCATAATTAACAATGAAAAAATCACAATAGAATTTGTTTATGGCAGTGTTATTCCTCTACTCTATGTATGGTTATCGAGAGTTAAAATATTTTAAAAAATATCGATAAAAACGTGCCAACCATGTTTCTTAAATGGGGCGTAGAATGTCATAATGTACTTTGAAACAAGCTGTTTTGTACCAGAACGAGTCTTTGAAGGCACTCTCTTCAACATGTAAGCATGTAATCCTTACAGTTCACTCTGAGAACAGCGTGCAAGAATGAATGTGATTAAAACATTAGAAATACAACATATTTTTATTTAAGGCTGCCACTGCTCTCAGCGTCCAGCAACCGTTAACCGACTCAAGTAGTATTCGTTTACCAAAACTAGATAGCCCATAAAAACAAGAATATAATTGTAAAATTTAGTAGTTACTGACATATTAACTTGTATAAATGTTGTGTGAGGTTTCCTTTTTTTTAATCAGTTTGCGTACTAGAAACTTAACGTCCTGAAAATTTAACGTTTAAAGTTAACGTTATGGTTTAACAACTTAGTCACAAACAAACCAATATATTTACGTTGAGTAAATAAGTTTTAAAATAATTTTGATTTTAGTTTATTCGATTCGAAAACAAAATGCTGATTGCATTCTGATAAAACATCCACCATTAAATACAAACACTGTCTAGTAAATAGAAATATATTCCGAGAAACTACAGAAAAGTTCAAGGTACGTTATATTCTAGGTACCTACTACACCTTACCCTTTCAAAAAATAATAGTCGTAAAATAATATGCTTTCTAGGACACTGAAAAATTATTCAAAGTGGATTCAGAGATAGTTAAAAAAGGTATTTCTACTAAAATTTGAAAACCAAACATTTTCGATTTCGTGACGCACAAGCAGCACAAGAATTTAAAGAGAGGTTCACAAACAGTATAACCAACATGTTTACGTCTCACATTTTGACTATAAAATATTTTTTAACTTTTATTCCCATTATTTTAAATGTAATAAATGTTTCTTAAAAAAAATAAACAACTTTTTTTGAAACATTTTTTCGTAAAGATCACTGTTTACCCGTGAAAGCGCAAATTATGCGCAAATTGTATAGTATTATATGGGAATATCAGTTATGTATGTATGTGTAATGTGGCAGAGTAATCAACACTATCTATACATGGAATTTCAACAATTAACTCAGTGAATTGTTTGTTTTCACTTGTTTTCCTTAATTTCTAATATCTTTTACTGCAATATTTCAGCAAATAATGAAAAAAAATATTAAAAATTAATTTTGAAATATTTGATTCTTCATTATAAAAGAGAAAGAAAATTACATTAAATGAAAAATGATTTTGTAAGAAAATAAATTTAATATATATATATTATATATACAAGTTAAGGTATCATAAAAAAATGAGTAATGATGCATCACTGCTAATTTGCAACTAAATTTTTTATTCGGTTTTCGTGTTTATTAAATTTGTGATATTAATAACAGTAATGGAATATTCATGACGAATCTCCATTCTGCATATATAAGTTGATTTTGAAATTATTAAGTTTACATGTAAATGGCAAAATATTTAGCTCCTGGCTGTGCCAATATTATAAAAACTTGACCATAAAATTTAATTCCATTCGCAGCTCTAGAACAGTGTACTACTCTTTACTGGATTATATATAAACCTCAGGGGAAGTAAGGTATAAATATTATTTTACTCACTAGTTTCACTTTCGTCGACAGTCCCCATGGCTGACATCATTAGTGATTGTACATAAACCTTTACACGATAATAATCTAGTTTTGGCAATTTTAACTTCATTTTAATGAATTCATGTTCAGAATTGTTCCAGAATAATCCCCATATATTTTTTAAACTTAAAAGTTCGCCAAAACTATGTGTTATGCTTGATAAATGTTCAAAAGCACAAATCGTACAGTATTTCATTTCTGAAAATTGCAATGAATTATTTTAATGTTTTCATCACTAGGTTTATAGTTTTAAAAAAAATTGAACATGAAATTCATCAACAACACGAAAATCGAATACAATACATCCATAAAATATTTAATGTTCACTTACTTTCTTTTCAAATAACACAACCAACGAACAGAACAACGAGCTAGCGAATGACAACACAATCATAACAGATTGTAAATATATTGTATATTAAAAAAAAAAAAGTTTTCAACTATACATGAACTAAAAAATGATAAATTATTGTTCATTCATTTTTATAAATTCTTTTTTTATTCTAATTTTGTTCAGTAGGTACCTCTATAAAAAAAAAAAGTATTCTATAATAATCAGAATGTAAATGTCATTGTGTTTTAGAAAAATAAATGGATTTATATTTTTTAAATATTGATTCAAATGATTGATTGTATTTTGTTGTTATTTGCTTCGTTTTTTCTTATTTTTCACTACCTCTATATATTGTCTTTTTGTTTTCGTGAGTGAACAAAAATTTCGATAATATTGTTTAAAATTATCGATTATCAACGTTTATAAAGATCTTCTATATTTTCACAGACTTATATCTTTCGGGAGTGCACAAACACTTCAAAACATCATATGTTCTTAATTTTGATTTGTGAAACTAAACGTATTGTTTACTATATCTGTGTACTTTAAAGTAGTTTGGCTGTTTGAGCAAGTACGGTAAATGTTTTTTTTGCGGTAAATGAAAGTTCAAGGGCCCGTGATCACAATAAACACAGTTTTGGGGCCTCTTACGGAACAAAATTGTGAATTATTTCATTTTAAAATTGTGATTTTTAACATAGTACCTTATGGAAAAACTCACAATAATGTTAATTGTACAAAAAATAATCGGTGATTGAGCTTCAAAAAAGTTCATCATGAAGCCAATTTTTCACAGATTCTATTTATGCAAAAAGAAAACATAAAAAAACTTTAGTTTTTTGACATTTAAACGTGAAATACTTGTTGGTGTATAAATTTTACCTTTTACGATATTTTAAAAGCATTAAAAACCATTTACGTGATACAAATATTATTTTTATTCATAACTTTGATTTAAATTCAATGAATATAATTTAGTTTCTAACTTGACTAGTCATGTGACGGCCCCGAACTACTTTAGTTCAAGAATACAAATGATGTTTGTTTTGTTAAAATGGTACATCAATTAATTAAAAACACTACCATAAAGGGATACTAGGAAAATATTGACGATAGTCATACTGATATTGGCAGGTTCGTTAGTCATACTGAAACGAGCGGATGTTAATCGTTCATTAAAGAGAAATCGTTTACTGGAACTCACTATAAATTTAATAATGATAATATCAAATCATTCATCTACATTTATCCTACAGCATTATTCTCGTCAATCAAAAACTTTACTTTTAATAATTAATAATGGAGGCCACGACTTCCAGCATTGATTACATCATGCTTTTGACTTAATACCCACAATTAATACCCACTATTTATATACAGAGGTCTGATTAGAGTTCTTAACACCAGATTTTCACTTTTCAGCGTAGGTATTAGATTGTTATGAACAATAAGCGTAAAATGTTTTTTCAAATAATATATGTCAAATATGTTTATAATAAAAACTTTCTCATTTCTTTTCTTTCGTATATTTTTATTTATTATTAACTTTATTTTTTAATGCTATTTTAATAATTGATGATGTATTTTTGTTAAGCAGCTTTATATTGTGAACTTAATAAAGCACTTCAACCTTCCTATTGGCTTTTATTATTAGATATTCGTATACTAAAAATAGAGAAGAGTACGTAACGGCATTCTATTATTGAACATTAATTTAGAAACTCACTCTTAGACACTATATATATTTTAATAGCTTGAAAACAGCCATTTTTAGAAAGTACTTAGAGTGATTAACCAGCCTTCTTCTTTGAGTATAAGTACTTCTTCCAACTTCTCTAATCAATGTGGATTTTTAGGTTTTTTCAAGAAAAAGTTGTACATCTTGATGCCATTATCTTGAAGACTGTTCAAGACTGTAAGTTTTTTTCGATCTCGATCTTTCACAAGAGGTAAACATTGTAATATATCTCTGGAACATTGAATCCCTAAATAACCCTCTTCGAAAAATTAACATGAAACACTGAGTTAATTCGTTAAATACCCTGCATATTATAGGAAAATTCTCTTTAAATTGTAAAGAACATAAAATCAATCGCTGCTAATTCAATTAAGTTTGAAAAATGAATTTTCTTGATCAACATATTCTTGTCTTAGGATGTTAGTGGCTGAAATTATACAGAAAATTTTTGGCAAGATAGTTTTTGACAGAATATTTGGTAATTTTAAGCCTAAACAATTTTCGTCACAAATTCTCTTTAACGGTAAGCAAGCTTTTACTTTACTGTATAAACTTGAAAGTAAATTTTGGTAAAGCAAAAGTAAAAAATAAATCTCTTCTTCTAGTCATCTCTTATAAAAGCTTGAGACGCTTGGTTTGTAAATGTTTTCAACGTGGAGTGCCTCCAGCTTAGTTTTTATGGTCGTATATATGTGACTCAGACGAATACCTTTTTTTCTATTTTACAGCATTCTTATTTTCTTTCAAATCCCTACTGTTAAATAAAGCCTGCCTTAAAAACATACTTGTTAGTTACTAAAATTTGTTTCTAGGTATTTTATAAAAATGAACTATCATTCTTCATAAGTCCTTGGACAAAATCAATATGAATATACAGGATGGTCTAGGTTATAACAACTGAACATCAAATGGTAAATAACGATAAAATAATGACAATTTCTTAATACACTTAGAGCTGAAGAAGAGTATTTTCCTGGACGTATAGGGTGTTGAAATCTAAAAAAAACAACATATTATTCTGAATACAGCCAAAGGGATGCTAAGAAAATTTGTAAATTTACCACAAAATGGCCTAAGCATGGAATAAAATTTTCAATAATAACAGTACCGCTCGAGATTGTTTTCGAAACAGAGCTATGACACATCTAAATCTGTACCGCTAGTTTTCATAATTTCATCATAATCCTCAAATCGAAAAGGATATTTAGCTCATACTTTCAAATTCTTAATTTGTCTATGCAGGGATTTTAGCAATATTCACAAAAATATCCTTTTTCTTCCAAAAATTTCAACAATCTGTATTTATAAAAGGACGCTTTTCCTACAATAAGTGCTGTTTAATAAGTGAAATATAGTTTTTGCAACTATATATCATTAGATAGAGAGTCTGCTGTTATAACATCCTGTACAATTCTGAGAAGAAAACCATTTCGCAGTACTTTTTAATATAAAACCTATAAGAATTTCATCACCATATACCAAGACGAATACTTTATTATATGAGGAGAATATTAATGAAGTAAGTCAAGCTCACGACGCGGCGGTAATCCTTTTAAATATCTGTTTATCTACTAAACTAAACCGTTAATTATACGACAAATGACTTATTTTCCCCCAACGAAAAATATTTTCATAAGCACAACAATAAACTATGCATAGAATAGAAATGATAACCACATAAATAATTCTGCATAGTAGAAATTACTAATTAATAAATTATATTTGAACTAACAACATTGATTTCAAACTAATGTAAACGGGATTAGACAAGAACATTGATGATATTCTAAGGTTGGTTAGTTACTATTATATTGAAGAGGGCATTGATGGTGGTGGTATGAGATTGCGTTGGTATATCGAAAACCTTCTTGTATTTAGTACATAATATAATTTTGTAGAATGTTAAGAAGTAAAAATTTTAACAAAAAATACTTTTTAAGAGACAAGCTTTTATTTTACTAAAAAGTAGAAAATAATGTTTTCTATGAGTTACTCAAACACGACTATTTGTAAAAGCTTGAGGTGTTCAATTTAACATATCAAAAATGCATTAGTACCCACTCCACATGCTTACTTATTATTCGATTCATTATTGATATTGAGCGCCTCATGCTTTTACTAATAGTCGTAAATAAGTGACTCATAGAAAAAATTATTTTCTACGTTTTCATAAAACATACTTTTTAAGTGGCAAGCTTTTATTGCACTAAAAAGTAGAAAATAATAACGGATAAGAGTTTTTTTAATCCTAAAACAATTAAAAAAATATTAAAATTAAATCCAAGTATTACCCTAGGTACTACCCTTAAAAATAAAATTAACTACAAGACAACAGAATATGATATAATTAAAATAAACTTATATCTTACGCCCTCTAAAAATTATATTTTATTGTGTTTCAGGTGAAGGCAGTCAATGATACTGTTTTAGAGCTGGCATGGGCAAACGTGGCTCAGAGAAGTCCTTCAGACTTTTGTAACTAACGAACGAGTAAGACAGAGATAGCCTAACCAGTGACAACCCAAAATACGAGTAAGACAGAGAGACAACATTTTTTTCTACTTATCTCATTACAATTAGATAAACTGAGATAGGTAGAAGAGTCGTAAACCCGTCACGCTTCCTTCACTATGAGCAATGCGGACTTGTATAAAGAGACACACAATAAAGTCTATGGCACACAATAAAGTTATAACAATGGTGACTTCGATTTAAAATAACTCGCCCATGCCTATTTTAGAGAGCATTACATATATATTTATTTTATTTCTATGATATTCTGGTAGTTAATTTTATTTTTGAGGGTTGCTCTATTAATTAAATCCTAACTAGATTTTATTTTAATATTTAATTATTTGTTTTAGGGCGTTGTAGATCTGTTTTATTTTATTTTATCGCATTTTGATAATTATACCATGTATATATGAAATATACATAGTATATTAGGTTTAGTCCCAAGTTTGTAACGCTTAAAAAAAATATTGATGCTATGAAAAAAATTTTGTTATAATTTTGCGTTTATAGAATTACCTAATTAGTTCATTTCCGGTTGACTGTCTGTCTATCTGTCGTCTGTCCGTCTGTCATCACGATTACTCAAAAACGAAAAGAGATATCAAGCTGAAATTTTTAAAGCGTGCCGAGGATGTAAAAAGTGACGCCAAGTTCGTAAATGAGCAACATAGGTCAATTGGGTCTTGGGTCCGTAGAACCCATCGTGTAAACCGTTACAGATAGAACAAAAGTTTAAATGTAAAAAATATTCCTTATAAAAAATTAAACAACTTTTGTTTGAAACATTTTTTCATAAACATAACTCACATTACCCGTGAGAGAGCAAATTATTCGCAAATTGTATAGTATGTATTATATGGGAATATCAGTTATATATGTGTGGTATGTATGTATGTGTAATGTGGCAGAGTAATCCATACTGTCTTTACATGGTATTTTAACAATTAACTCAGTCAATTGTTTTTTTTGCACTTGTTTAATTTTATTTTTAGGGTTTTAAGTAATGCTACTGAAGAGGCTTGTCAAAGCAATCGAAACCTGTCTAGCTAATTAATAATAATTTTATAGATCAAGCAAACTATTTTATTTGTGTGTCCTGAAATGCTCATCTTAATTTGAATAATTTCCATAGTGGATAAAATATCTTTTTGTTCCGCATCCAAAAAATGGTAAAACCGTTTCATGGTGGTCTATGTATAAGCTGACAGTATCAACAACGAATAGGCTGAATACCCTAAGGAGTATTCGATGGTTTACTTAGCTATACATTCGTAGTACTACATACAATACCTGGCTAACTTAATATTATCGTGTACCCAACATCAGCACCAGAGTATAGTATAGTACATATCTATGTCTAACTGAAATGAATGTGAAATGGAAATCTCATCAGTGTTACTTACACTCTCCTGATTGTCTTGTACTTAATCTCCTAGATATAATTAATGTTTAGTATTATATAAATTCATATAATCACTTATTAAAATTCATATAAAATAATATATATGTGAGTAGAAACTTAAACCAATATTGATTATTCAAACGTTTTTGGTTTTTCTGGATTCTGATTTTTGATATGATTTCGAGATTATGGTGGAATTTGCTACATCCTTTTTGCATGACAAACAACGATATTTTATAACGAAAACTTTTTTGATGATCCTTGTATTTATTTGAACCATACCAGGCTCATAATCGGATCACTATCTAGATGGGATTCTGAACTCACTGTATTTTAAAAGCTCACAAATAAAAGGATATCTGGTGAAGCCGAATATATTGCAAAGGATATACTTCTTTGTCCATTTCCATCATAAAATTTCATACTCATAAAAGCTACATACTTTCTAAATCCTTACATTGCGAGCTATATATTTTTTGTTTGCATCACTGACGGCGATGTTTTTCCCTCGTAAACTTTCTTGTGACGACCATTGTAGTAATTGTAGTAATAAAACAATTTAGTTTCAGCCATACTAAGGACACATCATCGATCAAAAGATCAAAAATAAAAGGGCTAATAAAAGGATGCTATGTGACTTCGGATCAGTTACAGGAGTTTAATTTCTTCGACACCTCTTTCCTTGAAGATTGTGTTTACGTTATTTTTGAGAACGAAATGTTCAATTTGAACCATGAGCATGACACTCTCGATGAAAACGGATAATAATCCTCATGCAATATGTTACTATATGAATACACTGTACTTTACAAGCGTAAAAAAAAAACAACAATCTACTTCCAAAGTAAAATTTTTCTACCCTGAAAATTTCAAATTAACCAACTTTTACAGTATATTGTTATGGGACTGCCTTGTGTAGGGGGTCCAGGGAAAGATGCTGCCACCAAAAGTCTTTATATTTTGAAAGGAGAGACCTTATGAATCCTTTATAGATGAATACGACTTTTTTAATGTTTGAAAATATCACTTTATTGTTGACTTATGGTTTACGTTATTAGTTAAACTTTAGGTTGTAATAATCACTGTATTATAAAGATGTAATTCCAAGGTGTATAATCACTGTATTATAAAGATGTTATTCCAAGTTGTATAATCACTGTATGAATTTTGAATATTTAGGTTGCCTTTAATTATAAAACATTTAGGTCAAAATAAAAAAATATTATGACGTAAATTTTAAATATTAAGTATTAATTTTTGCTGACCAGCTAAATAAATAAAACCATGTAACGATTACAACTTATTTTATAACACCATTAAAAAATATAATTACTTAATAGTACTAATTTTCGATTGATTTAATGTGTTAGAAACCACGTTTTTGAGGATAACGCCGTCCAGGGCCTAACAATATGTTTCTAAGCAATTTTGATTTTATTTGAAATGTGAAATTTAATGAGAAATTTTCTTTTTGGAACTATTTCTGGGTTAGTTACTTAGCACATGTTCGTTATTGTTCATGTTTTTAAAAATGTAAATTGCCTTCTACATCTGTTTACGAGAGATCTTCTCCTAGTTTAATAAATTTTTCAGAATAATTGATATCACTATAGGCAAAAAAAAAAATATATATAAATAGTTATGTATACCAATGTATATGTATATTCAATATTATATTATATTCTAAGATAAATACCACAAAAATGGTTTTGGTATTTGACGTTAAATGTTTTCTGCATTGAATTTCATTTAGAAAGAAATCGAAACACGAAGAACGTAATCCAAAAATATTTGTATTCTTAATAAAATAATAGGTAGAGGTTCCATATAGGTTAAAAATTCTTTCATCATTTACTTTTTTTTGCAGACAAATATACCTACATCCATTCAAACATACATACAAACATACATTCAATAATATTGTATTGAAAGTTTTTGAAATGTTTATGGTGGAATTACTTCTTATTTCATAAATTTTAGATCCAACGATATTTTTATGTTTGAATTGTGGTTTTTTTATATGTGCGTGCATTATGACTAATAAATAGTTCACATAGAATGTTTTTAAGCTTAAGCAAGAAGTTGTTGAGAGCCTATTTGGTATTTTGTTTCACACGTAACTTCCATGTTTGTACTTGATATTGAAATAAAAACAGCCATAATTTTATAGGTAGTACTATCGGTAATAGACTTTGCACTCAGAATTTAACGAAACTTGGCATAGTGGTCCATTATCATATCATAATTAATCAGTTAAATTTAAGGGGCCTTCAAAGAACTGAAAAAAAGATATTTCAAAGATATTTTAACATTGATCCTTATGGGAAATCACAGATTTTATTTTATTTCACAAAACTGGACGTTCAGATTTTCAGTTCACCGAAGGCCCCTAAAACTTAACTGGTTATTTATGATATAATAATGGACAACTATGCCAAGTTTCATTAAATTCTGAATGCAAAGTCTATTACCTTAAGTAAATAATACTTAATTTTTAAATAAATAAATCAAATTTCCCTTATCGAGTGAAAATATCTTTTTCCAACAAAAATGCTAAAGAGAGTCTTTATTGATTATCTTTTTTAATTCATAATATACTTTTAAAAATTATATTAATATTTTTAAAAATTACTTGTATTTTCATCCATTTGTCTCTTAGCACATTTCAGTGCAGGAATGACAACGTCAATGCAATGAAATATTTCTTGTCTATTTTGTATTGAAAATTCGCGACGAGTGCTGGTATATCGGCCCATTATTTGATCGGAAATGTGTGAACGTATGTTTTGCTCTTAAGGTTTTTTCTTTTAACTGTTAAGGTCATACACGTAGTATCAGCAGGTGTTATGCCTTCATGTTATTGCTGTAATGCTCCAAAGTGTGTGTTTTATACGTGGAAATAAAACTTTATACCCACCCTACATTCAATGGCGACTAATTTTTCTAATATACCTATCGAGTACTGATGCTGCTTGGCCCTTAATAGTACAAGTAATAGTTTAAGTATCACAGGTAATTCGATCATAGATATTTCGCGAATTCTCTGTTAATATATATGGTGCAGATGAGATTAAAGAAAAATAGCCAATGGTAGACACGTTATCATTCGGACTATTGAACCGTAGTAGATTTTCGTCTTCAACAGCATGGAGAAACTAAAACACAACACATACCTGAGCTGATTATCTGTCGATACTACTGATACTGGTGTTTGATGTTACCCGCAGGACCATTCCTCTAACATTCACGGGAAATTGATGACCACTCATTCCTTCACACAGCCCATCTATCTTCCTACCATCTATATACGATTCAACCACAAACTGTAACCACCAATAACCCTATACCTACTATCTCTTCCATATGGTTCGTTTTGTATCAATACAGCGTTTGTTTTGAACATCGAATGTTCTTTGCAATGTATGTATTTAAGTGTGTGTTTGTGTGTGTGTGTGTGTGTGTGTGTGTGTGTGTGTGTGTGTGTGTGTGTGTGTGTGTGTGTTTTAACGATTTATGTGACCTTTCTTTTCATTTTCGTTAAATTCGATTTCATTTTCTAACTATTCTATTAGATAAAATAGAAATAAATGCTTTTTAAGATATACTTTTTTATGATAAATTAGTTTTTCCTTTTATTATAAGTGAGAGAATTGCACATACTATGGTCGACTTGGTTTTTTTATTATTTATTTTAAATGTCTTTCATAAAGTATCCTTGTTTTTTATTGGTATTTTTAGGACAGTTTTTTGAGAAAGGAACAGTAAGTAAACAGTAAGGAACTTTTAAAAGAACTGAAAATTACATTTATAGAAACAATAGATGAAGACAAGCAAAAAATATAGAAGAGCAAGTTACAGTTGAAAAATTTGGGATTAAAAAGAATTTTAATTGGAGACATCAATTAACAAGTATGGAAGAAGTGTGACTCCTGGCTACATAATAATCATTATTGATAAAACTGTTTTTAATCCGAAATCTTTCAAATGTTATGTTGATCTTCCTCAAAATTTATATTTGTTTTCATTTCGAAAACAACTGTACTTGGAATATTATTTTTGTATTTAATTTTCTTACTATCTTCCAGGGTATTTAAAGTATAACGAAGCAAAATTAATGAGAAAATCATAGAAATACAAATAACTTGTTAATTTATTTATATATTGTTTCAAATCAATCACTTATTTCCAATAAAATCATTGTTAATATATAGTTTATTGCAAAAAATGAAAAAAATTGAATAAATTGGATCAACTATAAACGGTAAACAAGTCTGTCTCTATGTACCTTCAAAGTAGATTCATATAAAACAACAACAATAAAATTATAGAATTGAGAAAAAACAATTTATTTGGATTGGTAGAGTCCTAATATCCATCGTAATTCATTCCATTGTATATGATATACGGACGGGCGGATACTTGATCGTTGTGAGGTAGACTCCAATGTATCTACAAAATAATATCATTTATGTCGTCAATTTTATTTGTAACAACTGAAATCTACATTTCGTGTTTTTTCATACAATGTATAACAAATAAGTAAAGTTGAGTAACTAAATCAGTACTAAGACTTTTATGGCTTCCAGAAGTATATACAATTTCTTCTACTACTACAATGTTCAGATTGTAGGAGCTAGCAACTTCGGCACAGCAATAATTTTAAGTAGATTTATCAATGTTTTCAAGGCATATAAATTTCTTCAGCCCCTCCTAAATAAGCTAGGGAATATTATATTCGACGTACAATGACTTTAGGCATCAATTTTGTTTTCAATTTTTTATGGCACCTCCTCCCCCTCTTCACAAGGCACCAGTTTTCCGACATAAAATGTTGCATGAAAAATACGATTAGTAGTTGATGTTATTCACTTTCTTAAAAGTATAATATAATTTGTGCGAAACTATAGAATAGTGATTGATCCAGTAGATTAACATCAATGTCCATTAATTGTTCCGAACCTAGGATATTTAGATTTTTTAAATTTTATTTAAATTATGCCTTCACGTTACTAAATTGTACACAATTTATACAATTTGAATATATGTGCAACTGAGAACGAATACTTCTAACTAAATATCAATTTAACTACAAGTACAACATTGGAAAATACCAACCAGTGTTAGTCGAACTCACTCATTTATAAAGGATGTTATTTAATGAAGTTGGACTACATCTAAATCAATTCTGAAAATTTTAGGGAGAGGAGTTGGTCGATTATTTGAATAAATAAATGACTTCAAAAGTAGGCATATTTAACAATGGTCATATGGGAAAACGCTAGATGGATGATATGTTTTCATAGATTTCTCCGAAGCTAGTCGGTGGAAATTAAAAAAAAAAAAAAACTATTTAAATTAAAGTTAAAACATCCTTTTATTAAAAATAAAAATAAATAAAAAGTCGACCGATTGGAAACAACTTAATCAAATGTTGTGAATTATTTTTTGGATCATATTGCCGTTAATACGCTTCAATCGACACAAAGTTGATATCATACACAAATATACCTCTTCTCCAAATTGAATGAAGCGTAAAGATATGCTGAAAAATTCGATTTCGGAAATCGAATTCATCACACCAACTTCCATTACTGGGAAGTTAATAACCCCGTACTTCTACTATCTGGCCCACATAGCGCATTCGAAAAAAGAGAATTATTGTTTTCTGTCCCAGAAAGATACGTCAATTGAGAGAGGATAGTTACAGGATGGTATAACCTCACACTTACTTAGAGGCAGTACAAAAGTATAAAAAAAGTTTGCAAAATCAAAAACCAATCGATTCACTTACATCTGTACTTCAACGCCTTTGTCTTTTCACTAAATCTGAAACCTAAAGACTCATGAATACAAGCGAAAAAGAAGTTTATTACTAATTTGACGTTTTGTTAGTTAATAAAATCTTCGTATGGGTCCAATCTATCATTTTGACTACAATGATAATCACAAAATACCTTTCCAGAAAAAATTTCCTCTTTCGTTTGATATGAAAATAACAAATACAGCATTTAAACAGCAATCAAAAAATTGTAGATTATAAATATGAAAATAAAAGGGGGAGCAGCATGATTTATCAATCATGAGATTTATCTCATGATTGATGAAATCTCATAAAATCTTATGATATACATACACACATAATTGCACAAGCTTATTTCAAATGTGATTTCTAGATGCTGTAACTGCAATCTAATCGAAATTAAACGCGTTCGCAAAAAAACACGATAAAAAAAAAATATCTCAGATTTTTGCAAGGGAAATGATTCAAATTTTGATTAGTATTTTGTGTTAACCCTGTACTTTCTATGATACATTGGACACGTATTGTATAATACAATAATAAGGAACACTGGTGTAACATTGATATTATATTTGTGTATTGATAGATACACACTAATGTACAACTGATTGGTCGTTAAATAATATTGATTTATGTTACTAATATAGGATCAAATCAAAATATTGGTTTAGATTGTAGTACTACAACGATATATGGATACTGTGTGCATTTTATAATGGTTAAATGAAACGTGCTATTATTATAGTGTTTTATGCCAATTTATTTTATTAACGTTTGATAAATGTTTGTTAAGAATTCGTAATACAAGAGCTGCAATACAAAAACTTTAGTCTGATTAGATACAGAGTACAGATAATTTAAAACATTTACATAATAAGTTTCTTTTATAATTTTCCCAAAATCGGGAAGGAACATTGGGTAAAATAGGGATCTATTTATTTTTGGGAAAAATGAAAAAATATATCTTACTTTATTTTCTAAGAGCGCCTTCCGGGTAAATCAAGGGTTAACTTCGTTTTATTAAATATATACTTTTTGCAGCAGATTCTGGTTCTTTGCCGCAAAAAACGCAACTACAGTCTGGAATTTTTTTCCCTAAATCTGAATTTTTGACAGCTAGTTTTTTTATATTGGTGGTCAGTTTCAGGTTAAAAAGTTTCCACCTTGAAAGTTTTGAACTTACAAATAATATTATTTTTGGCAGTTTCTTAATTTGGATTCCAAGATGATTTGAGTCCAATTTTATTTGATACTTTTTAGTTAGTTTATATGAAAATTCAGTGTGGACAATTTATTATTCCTACTCTAAGTGGCGAAATTTGAGTTTCAAAATAAAGGCATGTTTGGTCATTAAAAAAAAACATTATACAGATTCACTTGAGAACGTCCTTCTTTTTCGATGGTTAGATATATCAAAAAGTTCCATTTGAAGGTTAAAGCTATTACATGTTTTGTATTCAAAAAATGTCTTTATTAAATACTAAAAATTCTTACAAGAAATTGTGGTGTTATGAATAATTCACTTCGCTATCGACAGAATATGAGCTTTTTTAAAACTGAACAAACAACATAAAAAAAAAAAAAATTGAAAAGAATTTAATCTAATATTGTCTTACATAAATTTAATATTATTTATGTTACATATTTCTTAATAAAAAATATATTAGTGCCTGGATACCATTTTTTTTTATTGGCAGTACAAATACGCGTTAAAAACCCTTTATGTAATCTGGGCACCTAATATCTGAATGCGAAGTAAAAACTGTAAAATATTAATAGAGAGACTTTTCTTGTATTTTTTCGAAAAAATTTGTTGCATTTAAATTGCAATATTTCAAAAAATATATATCCGAAACTGCTAGAAGTTTAAGAGCATGTCGCCAGTACCATTATTAAAGTAAAATGGAAAGCGGCAAGCATTAATTTTAGTTCCCGTGGTAAATTCATCATAAAACATAAAAAGAAAGGTCCGAGAAACTTTGTATTTATTATAACTCCGTCAATTTTCATGCAAATGATTCGAAAGTTTATCTCACAAAAATGTTATCTGTAATGCAGAAAAAGAGAGTTGAGAGTTCCATATAGGCGATTGATCATGTTTTCCTTTGATATATTTATTGTAAAAAATCCTTCTCTTTAAATTCTTTTGAGTAAACAAACGCCCAACTTCTTGATATCGTACTCGTTAAAAAGGGTAAATATTTCTACAAGAAATTTTGATATAGTATTGGTAATAACTAGCCAATTTTCGTATTAAAGTTGCAAAGAATTAGATGAATATCAGAACGGGCATTTATATAAACAATACTCGCACATATTGGCATTCTCTACACCTTTTCAAGTGATGAATGGCTCCCTAGATGAAACTTGCCTGACCATTATATATACACTATAAATACATATATAACCTACTTATTGGCATACGGAGAGAAACTTTTATTGTTCAGTTAATCTTCCTTACAATAAAATGGTAAAATGAAACAAATTTTCCAATGATTTGTTTTTTCATGTATAGAATTATTTTTAAAAATAACTGTTATGTTATGTATTATGTTGAATTACTCTCACGAGCAGTGGGAATTCAATTTTAATTTATTATGAAAATTGATTCGACTTATTTGTCACATTAACGTATATTGCGAACCTATAGTCTCACCATCTGTGAGTGGATTATACGAAGGTATCAGAAATCTTAGATGGTAATGTAATTAAAAAGAAATGTTTATATATAAATATACACATGTATATGAATGTGTGAGTACCAATAAATCCATATCCCTTTCCCTTATATATTATAAATGTGAAAGTAAGAATGTTTGTTTGTTTGTTACAAATTCAGGCAAAAACTGTCTAATGGATTGAATGAAACTGTACAACAATATAGCTCATACATCAGAATAACACATAATCTATAATTTATAAAGATATATTTAAAAAAAATAAAAATAAATCTGACATTTTACTGCTCCATCTATGATCATCAAATTTAACTATAAATTAAAATTTTTTGTAAAAAATTAAAATAGTAAATATGCAACAATTCATGGCCATCTTTTTGATATACTATGCATACATTTTAGCTATATAAAACATTCCTGTGATTGTTATGGAAGGAGTATAAGTGAGATCAAGATAGGTGGAGGATATTAAGCGGTGAGTTTTACTTTTAAGCCCACGGGCGGGTATCACGTATGTGTAAATAATAAAATACACATAGAAATACTTTTTGAGCATTTTTTTAACTTCAAACTAAAATATAAAAATTTCCAAACTCGAATATTTTTTCGAGTTTGTAAGTAGAAAAAAAACTTTCTTATTTACAATGAAATAATTTTTTGAAAAAAATGTCTAATCTTTTTATTTTTATTTTTATTTTTTTTAATTGGGAAAGTAGTTTTTATAGTAGCTTTGAGTATGTGATAAAATGTGCATTTTTTTAAGAAAATACCATGAATCAAAGCTATTTAAAATTTGATTTTATATCCTATTGTGTCATAATAATTGCAGTTTCTCTTTTAAATTTACGGAAAAGTAGTATATATGACTGTACACACCCGTACCGCGCAAAACTCATACCATGTTGTTTAAACTTACTTTTACATAGAGTAGCTCTTTTTCAACATGATTATGGGTGGATCATTTCACCCGAAAAAATTTTAGCATGGTGGTTTATATCTACTGAATTGACATTCACTGTTTCGAGTGACAATTATTTAGAGCCCATATAATAAAAACTGCCCAAATTACGTATCTATAGTAACATTGATTGTCTATAGTTAATTTGCTCTGATATATTTTGTTTATAGAAGGTATAAACAAACATAAGCTATATTAAAACTATATTGAAATAAAAAAGAGATATCTGAATTAATGATTTGTAAATATTAACAAATATTTATATTTAAATTGTAACTAATAGTGAATAGATAATTGATGCAATACTAGGAAATACCCTGAGAGATGAGATAATAGTTTAATTAAACACAAAAAAAAGGAAATAAAAGTATAATTTTTTATAATATGTTTATAAAATATCATAAAGTATTTATAGTTTATAAAATCCATAATTATATTTACAGATTTCATTGCAAATTCGCTACTGAAAAGTTTTTTATCCGTAAAAATAATTTTAATTGCAGTTATGAGTAAAACAGAACTTTGTATTTATTTTTAAATGTTTTATATTAGTTTTTCTGAAATTGCACCGTTAATTGGATAAAAGATCCTTCTCATAACGATAACCATAGACAATCAATTGTGCTATCGACACGTAGCTTGGTCAATGGATAGTTTCTGTAAATTAAATGATATAGGCAAAGGCTGTTACAGAAATGATTTATGTATCACATAAACTTGAAAGAAGCAAATTTTTAGTTAACGTTTTATTTATATAGTCCATTTCGATTTCGAGATATAGTGGTTTTAAAAGAAATAGTGGTTCAAAAAAAATTTAAATTTTTAGTATGCAGGAATTATGGTTAAATAAGGAGATATTATTTTCTTCAGTATATTTAAAAAAAAAAAGTGGTTTTGAGAGACATGTAATATATAAATTGTGTTCTAAGGTAAATAATACACCACTCCCGCATATTATAGAGTATTGTGGAGTAGTGAGTATCGCAACCACAATAGGACCCATGAGTACAATGGACGGTACTTGACACTTAGTTATCCCAACAATAATAACAACAACAACAGCAAGCATGTTTATAATATTATGCGATGTACACATTTTACTGATGTAGATGGATCCTTTTCTATATTATGTTGGGTAGAGTGTGTTTAGTTGTGTGGTCAACGTTAATATAACTTTTTGTATTAAATGTATACATAGATTGTATAAAGGTTGTTGTTATCATCAAATATATGGATCAAAATTTACTTCGGATTCCATTTCTATCTGAAGGCACGAACTGATACAGACACATGATTGCATACCTGCGATTTTGAATCTCACATTCATTACATAAAATCTGACCCATTTAAATTAAATGAATGGAAAACACCTCTCTGTATTCTCTGTAGGTACTTTGTCGAGATTGAACTTTTGAATTATTTTAGTAATATTAGCTTATCTATTCAGTCAAATAATTTTTATATGTGTAATGCAATGTTCTTACAAACATACGTTTGCGAAAGCTTACGAACTCTTTTAACTTTGATAAAACTTTGAAGACACTTATAAGCCTGTTAAAGGTCTTTTGCAACTATAGAATCTACCTAAATTATCTTTATTACAGAGGGCGGGTACTTATAGATCTTTTTATAGAAAGGAGAATTTCAAAATCCATAATCAATGTGAATACGTAAATTCCTAGGCAGTGTCATTTTTGGACACTTTTCAAGAATCAAGGCTCAATATATTGCAGTGAATTCAAGTCACTTTTTGAGTCTTTATTCAATCTTATCTGATGAATATATTCAGACATTACTATCATAGCAGGAACTGCTAAATAGAATGGCTCAATATATCTGTGAATATCAATGCTTTGGGTGCAAAATTTATTTGAAATTGCCGCCCTAAAAATTAATTTAATAATAGAAATCAATTTTACTTATCACTCACACACGAAAAATTATTTGTAAAAGCTTGTAAGAAAAATTACTTTCTTTTCTTTGATAAAATAAAAGCTTTTCACTTAAAAAATATTTAAATTTTTGTTTAAAAGTTTCTTCACCTTTCAAACTATTTGATTGTAATAGTAAATACATTAAAAAAGTACAAAATCAAAATGGTGGATTAAAACATGCACAGAGTGGGCCATTTTAATCGAGACACTCAAATATCTCGTTTTTGTAGTTAACCAATAAAAACAATAACTTAAACAAAAGTTTCAGTGTTTGATTTGACAGTGACATCAGATTGGGCCTAGTTCTTTGGATTTCTTTAATATACAATTTCGATCCTGAACGGTAAGAGATAGAATAACATTTTAAGATAGAAAAGTGATCCTCCAAAAAAACTAACAATTTTTGTTTGTGACATTTTTTTCAAAAAATTTTTACCTTCGTAGGAAATGCGACTTAAAAATATGCCATTAGTGCATATCATCGAAAGAAAACAAGCTTACCACGGAAAAATGCTTTAGAAAAAGTTGTCAAGGGCAGTAGAGGTCATTCGCCTGTGTCCCTTACTTTGACCAACAATTATCGATAAACTTTAAGCGTATTTTCTTTCGATTAAAGGCAATAATGACATATTTTGAAGTCACATTTTCTCCGAAAGGTAACGTTTTTAAAAAAATGTTTGAAACAAAAGTTGTAAGTTTTTTTATGAGGATCAACTTTCTAATCTAAAGTGTTATTCTATCTGTTACCGTTTAGAATCTAAATTGGCTATTAAAGAAACCCGAAGAACTAGGTCCAATCTGATGTCAGAACATGATGTCCCTCATCAATTTCTGAAACTTTTGTTACAGCTATTTTTTGATTGGTTAACTACAAAACGAGATATTTAGGTGTATCGATTAAAATGGCCCACCCTGTATATGCACATACATATACGAATGTTTTTATATATTATTTGTCAGCTTATTTTTGCAATTGTCACGCCTTATATAGAACATCGTTATGGTAAATATTTTAAAACATTATGAATAATTTCTATTAACGTTTTTGTTCAATGTTCGGTTAAAATAGGTGGTAGATATGATATTACTAAACTTTTAAGTTTTTATCGTTTTCATTTTATTCAATTTGATATCACTAAAATCTAATGGGTGTTGGTTGGCGTTCTGTATATATATAAACGTATATGGATATGACCATTAAAATAGAATAATAAACTTTATAACGACAATACAAATGAAATTCATTTATATGTTTAAATAATATTCGTTTTCAGATTGTTTTCATGTTCGTATTAGTACTGGATCCGTGAATAAAAGAAAATTTTGGATCAGTTTTTTCCGTTGACTTTAAATAAAGGGGAGAGTAGCCTATTGCATACCGATAAATAAATAGTACCAAGAGTTTTTCTCATTACCGTTTTTATGCGAAATTTGAATGATCGTAACATATACCTACAAAAATTGCACTAACTGTGAAACATAAAGACCTCAATATATTAGGTAAGTCGAGTACAATATATAATCCGGAAGTTCACTCACTCACTGATGTATATAAATTCTAAAATATTTACGATTAGTCGGGCATTCAATGCGAAATTACTTAAAATCTCTAAAACACTTAGAAATGCTAGAAAGACATTTAACCCTATCGTTAATGTTTTATATTTGAGATGGCTGTAATATACATTTAAAGGTTTAGAAAATACATATTTTAAGTCCAAATCAGATTTTAAGTAATAAAAATAAAAATTCTGTGGAAATTTGTTTTATTAATCAGTAGAATAAATACTATGATAAATGGGAAATTGGTTATATAATAATATTTCATAAGAAATTAATGATTTAGAAATAAAACTTACCTGCCAATTTTGTCTCTTTCCATAATATGTAATTTAAATTTATTTTCAACTGAAAAGATTTATCAGACCAAAATAATAAACCTTATTTCTATTCGAACATCGAACATTTAAATACACATCTGCTCCTTTTTATTTATTTTATACCGTAGCAAAATAATGAAATGTTAAATTTGATTACAAATTCAATAATTTCAATACTACCACAATATATATGCAGTATCGTATGGTTTAAAGATGATCTGATGGCTATAATTGTATTTATCTATGAAGTTAAAGAAGTGTTCTCGTATGAAAATTTCAAAAAAAAAAAAAAAATAAATAAATAATAAAATTTCCTTAAATTATGGGAATGATGTTTACGTACCCAGACCTAGATCCCAGACTCCAAATAAAAAGGGATATCTTTTGCGTAATATTTCCATATTTTCCAGAAAATTTTTTCTAAACTTAAATTCTCATTACGGTGCTACACGCACGCAAAAAGGAATCCAAAAGTGTCCCAGTAATGTAAAATTTAAATTTCACGTTCTTAGTACGATAAAGAGTTAACATTGAAAATACAAAGTCAGGTAACAATTAACGGGAGACTACACAAGAAACAACGCGTTTTCACAACATAAGCACTAGTTTTACCAAATATGCTATTCCATACAAAAATCTTATACCATATCCTTTAATAATCAATATTTATGAATCTAATACTTTATGATTTACAATTATTAATTAAAATTCATTTAATTATTTATTTGTTGCGCGAGGTATATAAAGTCTGACTCAACTTTGCAAGGATTCAACCTAGTTTACGTGACATTTAGAAAAAAAAAAAGATGAACTATTTCACTACCTCAAATTATCATGCCGAACCTCAATGCAGAAAAAATTCGTTGAATTTGGCTTATATACATTTCTTCATACCCTTTTTTATCCCTTTTCTCATACCTTTGAATTAATTGTGCTTAAATTCCCTAATTCTTTTTAAACGGAAGTTATGGACAATACTAAAGCCGACATTTACAATCTTCCTGTAGATTTTCTATAAAATCCTGAATAGATACATGCTATTCTCATGTCGTTTATTCTAAAACAAATTTTCTACCTATGGTGGTTTGACCGCTGGCTGAAACGGCTCCAACGATTTTTATGAAAATTTGTATGCAGGGATTTTTTGCGAAGAAAACTCGATCTATTTCCGGAAAAACTGAAATAATGACTGCAAAATATGACTCTTCCTGACATCTATAGGTGACAAAATAAAGTACAATACATTACATTACGGGAAATTCAAATTGGTATACATACTTCTTATATAAGTGATAAAATTTAGGCCTTTTTAACCGAAAAAATACCGAGTACAGCTCGGTCATCCAGGTACTTAAAGTAAAATTTGATGTCCTCAAGTACTAACTAATAGCGGCTTGTAAGCCATAAAATCGTGTAAATATTTCGCGTAAACTTGTTTGTGTTAACTTCATTGGTATCATTGTTATTTGTGAACATTTTGTAAGGGTTTGTTTCTTCTATTCATTTTAAACCTGTCTGAATGTATAAGTAAGTGTTCATGTATAAATGAAAGATATCATACACCTTTATGAAATACCAAAATTAATTGGATTATCTTTATTTCTTGAGTGTAAAATACTCACAGAATATCATCTATTCATAAGGTAAATAATATGGTTTTTTATGTACTGTTGGAAGTTAACTCAAGGTGAAATCTAATTTCAAATCACGTACTTTGTAAAAATGATAATCAAAAATTAGGATACACAATTGACCACCTTTTCCCTTACAGTCAGAAGGACTGAAATGATTGTCTTTGTTTTTATTCTTTTACATTTCAAAGCCATTTTCTTGGTTTTTATGATTTATCCAGGAAATATAAAGGAGTTCGCTTCAATCATGAAAAGTTGTTAAAAGGTTTTCATTAAATGAATTCTTAAATTATCATTCGTAAACATGCGAGGGTAAATCAGTAATTAAACATACGAAATTAAGTAACTTGCTTCATTATAAAAATTTGTTTTTTTAAATTTAAAACATTCTTGAAAACAATATGGCCGACTTTTTATTTAAAATCTAAACGAAAGTCACTAATCGCAGGTTTCGAGGCCACTGATCACGTTTAATATGACTGATATATTACTATTTTTAAGTAAAACAAACAACAAACTCTATACTCGCAAGACGAGGTACCTAGTTGCAAAAACGCTGTTTGCGATTATATTTTTAAAATTGGAAAATTCATTTACCTTATAAAAATTAATCATTTTAAAACTCATTTTTTATTCTTCAATTCAGTACTAATTTCCTGAGTATACATTTTAATCCTCAGCGTTCAAATTTCCCATATTATAATTTTGAAAACACTTTTTCTTAGTATGTATACTTCTTACTTAAGCCGATTCGTCAACTGCCCGAAATTCAGTAAGTTTCAGTGACATCAAACTATTAATTACGTCTAATAGCAATTTTGTATACTTACCATCAAAAATTATAAAACTTTCTTTCAAATTTAGTAGCAACAAGAACCTGAAAAGTAAGTATACCTGAAATATTAAATTGTAAACATGTAGCCAAAGATAAAAAATAGAACCTATAACCCAATAAGCCAAATTATATAAAATTAAAAATCTGATAAGTTAACAATTTTCTTCAATTTTCAAAAATATAATTAATAAGTTAAATATTCACAGTCCTCTTCTAAGTATTGTTTTTTTAAATCTTTGGCTTTAAAAAACACTACAGAAAAATTTAAAATATATGTACATCTTTATTTTAAAAATTGTCAATATTACATAATTTTTTTTAATAAATAATTATTATTTATTTAAATTTTATTAAGGATTTCTCTAAAGGAATTCAGTGTAATAAATATTAAACACATTTTAAAGTTTTTTCTTTTCAACTTTGTCTTTTAATAATTTCGTTTTGTTGCCATGTTGACTTACTTGATTTGATTCTTTTGTTTTGAGAAAAAATTTTAATATTTATTTTTACAATTTATTTCATCTCAAATAATGTTTCCTTGATAATAACGATGAGTATGTAATAATAATGATAGTATTTACAATAATTATTGTATATAAAGTCAACCAATTATTATTGGTAGATGATACTGCTGTATTCGTGTTTCCGTGTTGCATAGCAGCCGGATGTTCACCTGAAATGGAGGAAAAAATAATATAAGTATAATATATTATACACATATGAAAACAAAAACAACATAAGGATTAAATACTTCCTTTCAATTGCATGATTATGTCAACGAGTTTTCAAAACAGGAAAATGTTACATTAGGTATAAATAAGAATAATATTTACAGCGAAAACAACATTACTTAAGCTTGTTTTCAGTGTTTGGTGGATGGAAAAAATGTTTTAACATTTATAAACTGTTTTAATTTATATAGCTTTGGGATACTAAATATATAAAACATTTTAGCTATAATTTAACTTGAAGAATATAAAATAAATTTTTGCAATCGTAGTGTTTTTTTCCACAATAATAGAAGAGAATAAGAGGAATTTTTCTATTTGTATATCTTATTTCACGTTTTTGTATTGAACTTTATTTTTCTATCGTTGCTCGTAGTATAAAGTCAATAAAACTTAGAAAATAATGAAAATATCTATACTTCGGCTCTTAATAACTTTGATAATTAATTAAGACTAAACAGTAACATGCATATGCCTTATACGTTTTCAAAAAGTACTTAAAAATAAAATTATTGATCATTAATACGGTCAAACTATTATGATTCAACATTCAAAAATTGTTTTTTATATTTTTAATAGATTTTCGTTAAGAATCAACCAAATCAAAGAAAAACAATAATTAAAAAAAGATCGCGGGCTGTTGTGAGCTACCCGGTAGAATGTGATTTTGCTATAATTTATTTATTTTTAACTTCCCAGAGGAGGTTCATGTAATGGGGCCGATTTTGAAAATCTCCAGTTTTACATATTTCCGCGATTTCAAGGCTGCAATATCCGAATCAAACCTCTTCAATGTGATGCCCGTGTGTATGTGTGTGTGTGCGTATGTACGTATGTCCGTTCGGATTCTTTCGCCTCGATGATCTAGCGAACCAGTTCGCCTCGATGATATTAACACATGAGTGGGCTCATTCGACGCGTAATCGCGTATTTAAGAACTGAAAGAGTTTTCAGCAGAATTAGTTGAGCCGTTTTTAAATGGTAATAAAAAATCTGGAAAAAGCTGAATAAACAGAATCTGAAAAGTGGATAAAACATAATTTATCTATTATTAATTATCGTTCCAGCATAAGCTGCATTACATGTTCGAAGAATAATCTATGAAGGCTAACAAGACCTTTTTTTAATGTTTTTTCTCACTCTGGGAAGTTAGTCGTGTGGACTACAGGGTTTGCACACACACGACTTCAGTTCCATACCGACTATGCGCTGCCAATTTACTAATTAAAAAACAAGGTGATTTTTTTTTTTTTTTAATTTAAAATTTAAAAAAAATCTATTGATGTGGGTGGGTTTTGACCTTACGAGCTTCCTCATACAGAGCAGGCATCGTAACTACAATACTGCGGTGTTGTAGAAAATACTACTTATTATTGATAATAATCTGTCGAATAAGATATCGAAAATGTTCGATTTCCAAATTTCAATAGAAATGTTCATTTTTGCGTTCCCTTAATTCTTTTATTTATCGTAAAATTTTTGTGATGTCCACATATTTTTTTAAATCTGGACAAAATTATTAAATATTTTTTATTTTTTAAATTCCATATTTATAATTACTCGGCCAATAAGCTTTCAACAATTTTTACAATATTTCGCATTACAATTGAAACATTTTTTTTTTTAAGTATATTTTTTTCTTTGTATTATCCATTATAGTGTTAAAAACGTTTATAGTGTATATCAATGCGATGTTAGTGAAACCTAATAATAATAATTTGCAAATGTTGATATGTTAAAAGCAGTCAAGCAGTATCCATATAGGTAGAGTTGTACCTAGTATAATATTGGTAAGAACTCTATGCAGAAGAGGATTGGTTTCTTGACATGAAAATGCACTTCACTTCAGAAACATTTATCTATTTTACACAGGTACAATGTATGAGTATATGTATACGGCAAACAAGTTCAAATGGGTAAGTCCTATCACCTTATAACATAACACGTTCATATGCTTAGAAAATATATAAAAATCTATTGGTATGGATTTTAGTCGGCCAGAATGCTTTATACAGGGTAATTTACCAAAAAATAAACGGAAATTTTCGAATAGGATATATACTTTATAGATTTAGTATTCTAAAATCCACCTTATCTGCAATGCTTTTTATGTTTGAAACAACTATTTTTGATTTTATCCTCTCGCAGAAAATACCAGCTGAAAGTTGAGGGATAAAATAAAAAATGACTGGACGCAAAGTAGACTAAACTTGTAAAAATTTTTGACGCTTTTTATCCAGAGAGTGTTTGATGAATAAGAAATTATCCTTATGTTCCTTATCGCACATTATAGTCCTGCTTTGTTTGTTGGTTGAGGTGATTTTAAGGTGACCTAGATTACCTAGGAAACTAAAACTATTTTAAGCAAATCAGCTTGCCATTTGAGAATATACAAAAATATTATTATAATTTGTTAAAATTTTATGTTATTTCATTAAAAAAAAATGTGGAAGTGAGTTATCGGTCAGTTATCAGTTGCAGAGAAGAGCAGTCAGTTATCAGAAGTTAAAGACAATAGAGATAATACGTTATATCATAATGAATATCCTGATTAAAACAAATGTAGGTACGCACGTATTAGTTTGGCTACCAAATCAGAAATGTGTCTTTTTTAAACTAATAGTACAATTAATTTACACAGTAAAAAGTAAAAGTAGCTAAAATTAAATTCTTGAAAGAATAAAACAAGGAATTACTGAAAAATAATTTATTTAAAACAGTATCCGGTAAGCTTTCGAACGAATGCGCCACCTTAGTCAGCTCTATTGTGTGAAGTGTTTATATCGGTATACGTACAGATATGATGAAGTAGTCACATATTTCGTTTTAACAAGTATAAACTTTTTACATTTATAAGAGTTTCAGATCACGAAAAAGCATCACCAAATAAAATTTTCCTTAGTGAAATACTTTTAAATTTATTATTCAATACTTTTAAGAAATTTTTTATAAAAAATATGCTAACATGAGCTTGAACTTTATTTGTTTTTTCGGTTCACAACCTAAAAATATAATTAGGGCCATTGTTTACACGGTCTTATTTTTATTAAGATTTTATTTTATCATTCCAATTATGTTACAATAATGTTTATAACATTCGTGACTTGTATGTATTTGCTTAAGTGTGCAAATGCAAAGAGAAATTTGTTTTTTCTTTTTTATGTATTTAAATGAACGACTCTTGCACCTTAGTTAACAATTTACATTTATGGGTTTTAAAAATAACGATTTAATTAGGGTCTCCGAAAAACACCATAGCTGTACATTTTATTCTTTTTACTATTAATAAAAACTGAACTTTTTATTTAATTAGTACATATTATTCGGTGTACTATTTGTCACATCCTAGTGTACCTTGGATCACTCCCTATGATTGTACCTGATCCGTGATAATTGTACGCTCTCGTCATTATAAAAATTCCTTTATTTTGATTGAAAATAAAAGCACATGTGTCTAACAAGAATATTTTTCAAAATATTGAACTGAAGGATGACTAAAGGTACATTACAAAGATACAACTGGCTATTCTAAGGGTGAACTTATATTTTTCATATTGGCAAATGATTTTAAATGGCAAAAAAATAAGGACGTTCTAATGGACTCATTAATAAAACTGTATGTGATGTCAGCGTTGTTTATTAAATATTAATTGAATACATTAAGTAATGAAAGAAAGAGGAAATGAAATGTAAAATGGTTTGCCTAAAAATTATAAGAAAATATGATATGAATAAAGAAGATTCTGTGTTCATTTGGAAAAAATGATTTCCCAAAAGAAAATAAGTAAGTAGGTATACGAAAGAAAACTAAATTGTAATGTTATATAAATATGTTTAACTTACTGATTTGTTTAAATGAACTGTTAAAAATATATTCATGTGAAAAAAGCAAATTAAGTTTATTTCTGTTTTAAATAAAATGTTGAAAACTCTTTTGATGACCAAAGAATCGGTCATAGTACACCGTTTCAGTTTAAATTAATTTGAAAGTGGATCAATGTTGTTTTGATACTTGAAATTTTGTTGGATAAATTCAGTATTCGAACTCAGTAAATTAAGGAAAGGATTTACCTTCACTTATTTATTGCATTTAATTTAGCGTACATTTGAAATTGCTTAAATATCATTAAAAAGGTTGTTTAAAAATATTCAATAGACACTTTCAGCACTTTTGTTGCCACTTCTCAAGAAAAGTGCCTGGATACCCCATACCCATGCATTCGTATATATACATCAAATGATTTATTTATATCAGATAGATTTCCGCATTTTGCGAGTCATGTATATGATACTATTTTTATAAATTCTATACCATAGACCAAAAACCCGTTATGAAGGGAAGTTTCTATGATTCTTTTTCTCTGCCATTTGATATGTGGATAAATATATGCTTAAGGGTTGAATTTTTGAAACTCCAACTTTTCAATTTTTATGGTTCCATTTTCGTGTTTTGTGGATATGTTCTTTTGTCTGGCGTTTATGCTTGAAACAGAGCATTGAAACAAAGGGCAGGATGTTTGCAAATGCTTAAAGTGTTGTGTATGACATTATTTGGACATAAACAGTAGGCAATAAATCAACGATGAAACACGAGAATTGAGAAACTTGATTTCTATAAATAAAAACAGTCGAGCAATGGTTAAGATTTCATTTATCTTTATTATCAAACGTGTCTTTATCAATCCTTCAATTGATAGAGAAAAATAATGATAAATATTTCGCTTTGTTGTGGACTCACGATCTATAATGTACATGTTTGTAACTTTGAATGTACCACAGCTAGTTCAGTACTAGCCTCATAATCTTGTGTATACGACATTTATATACAAACTATGATTTATAACAAATGCATTTATATAAGAAAAAGTTATGCTATTTTATATAAGAAAAAGTTCAGGAAGACATCGGAATATATTGAAGTTCATTTCAAAATATTCTGTATCGGTACAATGATATTTCTAAATTTTTGCATTATGAATCGTGGCTGTACCAAGTTGAGAATGTTATTGACTGCTTTACATTACTGTATGTAATGATCTATTTGGGCAAATGTGGGACCGTTCGGAAAATTAATTCGTAGAAAGCTGAAAATGGTTTTATTCTGTCTTCCATTTGCATATAAACTGAATGGCGTTTAGTTTACAACAATTTTTCTACAGTTGATGTCAAAACAACGCCTTATAAACCCCGAACCAAAAATAGGAGTATTATAAGTTTGACCTCTAAGTGTGTCTGTCTATCTGTCGCTGTCATGGTAGTCCTAAACAGATGAACCAATTTTAGTTTTATTGTTTAAAAGGTTATTAAATGGAAAGTGTTCTTAGCTATGCTTCAAGTACTAGTTTAGAGTTCCGAGCCCGAAACAATTAGAAAAGAGGCGATGTTCTTCAAAATCAGCTCAGTTTGGAGAGAGCTCCAAGGAAGAAATCGCATTAACCGGGCGATTTTTAAACTTTGTAAATTTTCCATGTTATAACAAATTTTACTATTTTAGAAAACAAAGTACATTCGCTTTAAAAAAGACGATTTTAAAAATATGAATGGATCTTTAAATTGAGATGGATTCAGTTTCATATGCATGTTTCTATAGCTTTCAGCAACAAAATAGCTTGAAAGATGTATAAAAAATTTGTTTTATTATTGTATATAATTTTCAAACGAAATATAATACAATTTTGTATAGGAATATAAACTTTATTGTGGAGGTACGTATCGATATTTTTATAACATTGTATTGTAATTGTTGAGTTATTCAGCAATGCTTCAATGATTCTGAACTGTAACATGTCCATAATATAAAATTCTTTATACATGCATGACTACTGTTCAAATATCTAGGACCTATCTAGATAGACTGACTTCTGTTTTTAAAAAGAAAATTTAAAAGATTGTATTGAAATATTTATGACATTCATAAATTTATTATTTTGATCGTAACATCGATAATGTTCAAATAACATATTCAAATGTTTCAAATAATTTTAAAGTTTTATTTTTATGGAAATATTTACATGAAACAATTTTATATCAAATTTACAAACAATTGACATTCAAATAGACATTTCAACAAGAGATATAATGAATAAAAGTCAGTCAGTTGTTTTGTTAACACTTGGAAGTTAATTTAAAGCATTTGATAGGAGTTTAAACGGTGGAACTACAAATTTATGCAGTTTATGGAAATAATTCAAAGAAAAGTCTTCTGTTAGTTTTGTAACTAACTCTTGTGTCGTATTATACAGTCTTTAGAAACACCCTGTCGTATTCAGCTGGGGTTTTAGTTAAAATTTTAATTAAGTAAAAATTGCGTGACCATAAAAATCTTACTAAGGTGAGTCTAATTCTTATCAGCCAAATGTGTTACGTGCGATAAGAAACTTCGTTAAAGGAAAAGAAGAAGCTATGAAGGTACTAAAATAGCTGTATAATAAAAATAACTAGGTGATTAGAAAGTTAAAAATTTACTTTTAACTTTCAAACAAACAAGATAAATAACTTGAATTTATTAACATAAAAAACTCAAGTAAGAAATTCCCAAAATTAAATTTAGCTTTATGAAAGCTTCTCTTTTACCTAATTCCTACAAAGACAACTTATACATTATTCTAAAATATGTGCATTGGAATACCTAAGTTTTATTATATTGGTAAAAGTTAAATACTTTTTGCTAATACCTAGTGCATAATATAGAAATATTTCGCTAATATGTTGGTAAAATCTAAACCAAATGATCTAAGAAAATTGACTTTTTTTTAGTTTGGTAGGAATGAAAATAAATAATCACATTGTCAAAAATAAGAAAAATAAATTCAAAAATTTTCGCTTCGAATATTCCATATGAAAAAAGGTTGATTTTAATATATTACAGAGTCCTTCAGGTTTTAGTAAAAAATCATGAAAAAAAAAACTTTATGTTCTGCGTAGAGTACTTTGATTACTCATTTCTCGTAACTTACCTGGTAAGCTCAGTTTATTCATTTCATATTTGCATTGTGATATTTACGTTATTTTATATTTTAGACTTTTCTCTCTAAATGCATATATTATTATTATTTTATCTAAATTAAACTCACTCACCATGGTTGTTAACCCCCGAACCAAAAACCGAGCATTATATGTTTGACTGTTATGTGTGTGTATCTGTCTGCCTGTCAATATGTCTGTCTGTGTCATCGTAGCGCCTATAATCGGATAAATCGATTTTAATTGTTTTTGTTTCATTTGAAAGGTAGTTTACTTGAGAGTGTTTCAGTCCTCAAAATCGGTTCAAATTGGAGAAGGCTCTAAAAGAAAGATGGCTGGGAGTATTTAAAGTTTGGTAAATTTCACTTATCTTGAACGTATCTCTTTTTTTTTGACTCTGTATTGTTTTAATCACAGAGTTGGTTGGGTTGAATTTGTCGACTATGGAAGAGTTGGTTGGGTTTTGGAATTTTAAACTATATATAAAACTTAAAATTAGGAATTTTCACTAATATAAGTATATAAAAGATACGATTATAACTAATTACGCTAATCAAGGAAGCTACAGAAAGAGTCACGCTTTTTATGTTCTGATTCCTTACCTAGTTTCTTATTAACTCTACTAAGAAAATAAAGAAAATACTATTACTAACTTTCAAGGAGGGGAGGGGGCTTATATTTTAAGACATCTATTTTGTAGGTTGTTCCAAATGATTTTGGCATTTTTTTTTAATAAATAAAATTTTAAATTTGTTAAATTTATTTTTTTTTTAAATTTAGGTACTCGAATAAAGTTGCTCTCTCAATCGCGACTTTGTTCAGTTTTGTAAACTCTGACTATCCCTAGGAACTTTACTTAATAATTCTTCTGTACGCTAGCCTGATGTGCACTAAGATTTGTTTCGATAAAAAACATCGATTCATTCTGTATAATAATGTGTAAATTGTTATAAATAAAATGTATATATACACTTTTATGAATATTTCCAGTATAGTATATAAAAACATTTTACATTAGTTGAGTGTCAAACATGGTACCAAATCAAGATTTATTATAGGTGTTCTCATATATCTGATATCAAATTCAATTATATTTTAATACAAATAATATTGTATGTTACATTATATGTATTACATATGTTATGTGTATGTATCAATGTTTGTACCCGTTTCCAGACCATTTAAAACCATATATGTTGATGTTTAAATGTGTTATTATATTCAAAACTATAAATAGATTTTGGTACATTTCTGTAAAATATAGTCAAATATAGTTTTGAGGTATTTTGGTTTATTCTTTTGTTTAGATAAAAACTTGATAAAGTATGTCAAACGTATTTTTCTGGAAAAGTGATCGATTTTTACACATTTTAAAAGATAATAACTAGATGTTGTGGTATTTGAAGGAAAATTTCAAAATAAATTCTAGTTTTTTATGTCGATTAATTGTATCATAATACCTAATTTTCTTGTCCAAAGTCTTTTAAACCTGAAGGTATTAACACAAAATTCCAAAGCCCTTGTTACAGTATGGTAGCCTTTTAAAGATCGAATGGCGTGATTAAAGAAATGGGATAGTCACAGTGTTCGTAGCCGGGGAGTAATAATCTGTATTTTATTTGCTACTTCTCTCCTTAACGAAAATTATCATGCTTGACGGCATGCTTGTTACATCTGTTAATGTATTCCAGTCTATTTATTAGTAACTAATATTGAGCTCAAAAAAAGCGAATTTAACTAAACTTAAATAAATATAAACCTACTCTCTTTAGGATTACGCGTCCGTAATTTTTTTCTAAAATATATTACATAACATTCTACTCTAATAATAAATTAATTTTTAATTTTCAAACGGTTTAAGTTTCATAAAAATAAATCGACCCCCTTTGAAAGAATCTTATTGATATCTCTTTCTACCTTTTCTAAATCTAAGTCTTGTACTTTTAACTTGTGCACAATTGTTCCAGATATTTTGTTAGATATTAAAATTTCGTTAAAATTACTTTAAGAACATCTATAAATATATAGGAGACTTTCTATAGATATAGATAGTCACTCATCACGATATCTCTGGAACCATAAGACCTAGAGACTTGAAATTTGGCAGGAATATTCCTTTTGCCAAGTAGAGGTCAGCTAAGAACGGGTTTTACGAAATTCCACCCACAAGGGGGGTTGCGGGGGTGTTCATGAATAAAAAATTCCTCTGGAACTATAAGACCTAGAGACTTGAAATTTGGCAGGAATATTCCTTTTGCCAAGTAGAGGTCAGCTAAGAACGGGTTTTACGAAATTCCACCCACAAGGGGGGTTGCGGGGGTGTTCATGAATAAAAAATTCATATTTTTCAATTATGGCTTTGGCAATTATATTATAGCAATCTTTATCAATCTTTACTTTTAAACCCAGCGAAGCGGGTGGGTATCACTCTTGTAACAAATAAAGTGCCCTACAAATTTTTAAACAGCTTTCCTACCATAAATAAAATTATTCGTGACCATAAAGAGTTAGTAGAATATACCTACACGACAAAAAAATTTTAAGCTGTTTTATTTAACATGCCGTACCAAATTTCTGTTATTTTTATCAAACGAATGGAGAATGCGTCTCACATATCTGGGGCTGGTGGGCCATAGCCAAAATAATCACTATCGGTGTGGTACATATGTCTTATATCATTATAGCTATCCTGATGACAGTTCAAATGACAAAATATGGGTATACCTTGACAAAAAAACTAATCTAGAGTTCAAAAATCTTCAAATTAACAGTGTGTAAACCCCATAACTTAAAATTTTTCTAAAATGTACATATCTTTCAATTAAATTTAAAAAATATTAAAACTAAAAAAAGTCGGATAAACGGCATTTTTAACTCCACAGTCGGTTTTTAAAAATTATTATTACAAGCTTTATTTAGTTTAACCTGTCCCATTGTCTGTCTGCAATCAAATCTTGCAAGTGAAATTTGATCCACTTCCCGGTATCCAATTGAACGGAAATTTTGCATGCACATATAGTTTGAATGACAATGCATGGCAAGGTTGTGTTCATATATATACATTTAAATTTTAACAAAAAATACGTTTTAAGGGACAAGCTTTTATTGTACAAAAAAATAGAAAATAATTTTATCTATGAGTCACTTATACCCGACTTTTTGTAAAAGTTTGAGGCGCTTAATATCAAGAATGAATCGAAAAATAATTATGATGAGTAGATGAGGCGTGCCAATTCATTTTTGATATTTTAAATTGAGCGACTCAAGCTTTTACAAATAGTCGGGTATGAGTGACTCACAGATAAAATTATTTTCTAGTTTTTAGTACAATAAAAGCTTGCCCCTTAAAAAGTATTTTTTATTAAATTTATACAAAATTTTATGAAATATGTAACTGAAATCCATTACCGATTATATAAAATAAATAAATATTATTATGAGTATGGAATGGAAGCAGGTATTTTATATTTATATTGAAAAAATAATATACTAGCAGTGCATTTTAAAGGTAAACGATATTTACGCCATACATAACATTTATTTATTTTATTCGCTATAAAATCCATTATTTAATGTGGTAGTTTTAAAATTTGTTAGTTTATACCAAGATATAAATATTTTAAATAAATAATATTTTATAGTATTATTTAGAGCAAAAATGTAGGTATGTATTTAAATTTATTATTCAATCTTAATAACAACTACATTTAATTACCAATATATCGAATGACCTAAATCAATATTCATATTTTATTTAAATTTGTTTTGTTTTCGTTTTTCATTTCAATTTTCAATTTTATATACCTATTTAAATTTATTTTTTTTTGTAAACGATTCTACTGATTTCTTTCTCTAAAAAGAAGACACTTTTTGTCGTTAAAAACATTTAAAACAAGTGAAAACAAACAATTGACTGAGTTAATTGTTGAAATTCCATGTATAGACAGTGTTGATGACCCAATCGTTTGTTTTTTTACGTCATGTAAATAAAGATAGATATCCACTTTTATATATAGCCACACAAATGTAACTGATATTCCCACATAATACATACTAAAAAATTTTCACCTAATTTGCGCCCTCGCGGGTAAACAGTGTTAACAAAAAAACTATTTCAATAAAATTTTTTTTATTCTTCTATAAGGAACATTTTTTACTATTAAATTTTTGTTCTATCTGTAACGGTTTACAAGATGGGTCTTACGGATCCACGACCCAATCAACCTAATGAACCTTACTTTTTACGTTCTGAGCACTCCAAATTTCAACTTGATATCTCTTTTCGTTTTTGAGCTATCGTGTTGACAGACAGACGGAAAGACAATCGAAAACGGACTGATTTGGTGATTTTATGAACATCTGTACCAAAATTTTGTTGGTAGCATTAATATACCTTGTATGTATTTCATATGCATGGTATAAAAATCACGGTGTTCAATAGTCTGTTATCGCGATAACTCAAAAACGAAAAGAGATATCAAGTTGAAATTCAAGCATGCTCAGGATATAAAAAGTGAGGTCGAGTTCATAAATGAGCAATATAGGTCAATTAGGTCTTGGCTCCGTAGGACCCACCTTGTAAACTGTTAAAGTTACAACAAAAGTTTCAATGTAAAAAAAGTTTCTTATAAAAAAATAAACAACTTTTGTTTGAAATATTTTTTCGTAAACGTCACTGTATACCTGTGAGGGCACAAATTGTGTAGCATATATTATATGGGAATATCAGTTATGTATGTGTGACAATGTAATAAACACTGTCTATACATGATATTTCAACAACTAACTCAGTCAATTGTTTGTTTTAACTTGTTATTATGTTCCTTTAAATCAGTTTATTCATTGATCAAATGGAAATTCACTTTTCAATGTTTAAATACCTTTTTTTCTATGAAAATCAATTTTAAACTTATTTGAAAAATTATGAAAAGTGAATTTCCATTTGATCGACGAATAATAAATTGATTTAAAGATACATGATAAAAACACTCATAATAATAATAAAGCATTAAATTTATTGAGTTACAAACATGATCATATTCTTCATGACGCCACTCTATTACATTTTATGTTCTTGAATGCCTTCCCTCTGTTGTCTGTATTATAACTTTATTTTCAATAACAAACAGTAAGATCTAAAGAGTTGAAATTTCACATTCAAGTATTACTCAACCGATACACAGTTCAAACTACGTAGTGTTTTATTGTTTAATACTTTTTCGAAACTTTGTAAGTGATTTCGTTTTGAACAATTCACCATACTTCTGTGAAAATTATATACACAATGACCACATAAGGGACTGTCTTTAGAAACTGTGGACTTTGTCACAACATAAAAAACAGCCTGAGTAAAAGAAATTCGAAACACAGGAGCTGCGTCAGCTAAGCGAATTCCCCCAGAGATTGAAAAAATTACACATTTTCTAAAAATCGAATATCGTGTTTTTAATTTTTCAAGAATTTTTATTTCGAAAACTAATCGCCTCGAGAAAATTACAAGAGTCCTTTTTTGCTTAAAACTAATAAAAAATACAAAAAATTATGTTATTTTGAAAAAATTCAAAATTTTGTTCTTTGCTCATCTCCTCACCCCTTGTTTATCGGTAGATTTTTCTCAGGAACGAACTTGACCTTTCAAATACCAAAACCCTTCTTGATAACAAATTTTTGCTAATCGGACTTAAATTGTGACTGCTAGAGAGTTTACAGACACATAAGATAGATTTTTGTTCACTCAAAAAGAGCTATCTAAGGCATCGGATTTTGGAATCGGAGGGCGTCGTAACGGAGGGCAATCGGAAGGCATCGGAATTCGAGACATATGTGTTTAGGCAGTTTTTATTTATTTTGTTATTGATAACCCAAAATTGAGCCGTTCAATTCTGAAACACCCTATGTAATACAAAAGATAGAATAAAGCATTTATTAATAAACTTTGATAGAATATAATTCTCAGAAAGAAAACAACATCTTTAAAAATGTTTTTTTGAGTAATAATAATTTCCAATACATAACTCGATAAAATGAAGTCTTTTAAAATATATAATATGATGAACAGAAGCCATCTCACAGGTAAGTGGTTATAAACAAGTAAACAAGAATGAGTGAATAGGAAATATAAAAAAAACTTTAGTATGTAGAGCCACCGTCTTAACTCATTCTCTTGGCTAAAATATGAAAACAGAATACAATCTTAAATATCATACACACGTAAGGTGAACTGATGTTATAGTGTTCTCAAAATGAAAAAAAGTAGGTAGTTCAGTTTGTTCTATTTGTTCTATCAGTTTAAGCACAAAAATGAGGTAGGTATTAAAACTAGAAGTTGAAATAGCAGCGGCCTGTGAGTCCATTGTGAAATGAAATTTGTATGATTATTTTTCCTGCCATTTGAAGAATTTATGAAGATCAGTTTCATAAAAAAAAATTATTGTTTAACCGGAACTCGAGTTTCAAATTTTGCATATATATTTCTTTGGTTTTCGTATTTAGACGGTGTATTTTACCTGCTACTTATGTAAACAAGTCAATGTCAGTAACATTATATTTTTTCTTCTTCTTCGATAGTTGCAAATAACTTTTCACCTTTGCTTTTTTCACATTATGCTAATAATTACTGTCTTTCAACAGACGATAGGCAAATTTGTGTAAATTCTACACTCCATCCAGCCACGACTAGGACTTTTTTTTATCAGACTTTGTCTTTGTTATCAGACTTATTATATGTTTACCAATCCTCCAAATAACATCGTAGAACAAAAGGAATCGTAGAAATTTCGCTTCATTGTAGACTTACGGTATAAATTTTTATTCGGATTGGTTCAATTTATTTACTTTAGAACATGGATCATTACATCGTCAATAAGTTTATATGATATTTTACAGTTATAACTTATTTTTTCTCGCCATATTCTATATGCCTTCGTTTCATGTTAAATCTATCAAAGAAAATACCACATTTTCAAAAAATAAAATGAAAATTACACTTATAATTCTTTATAATTTATGCATTATCCTCGAATATAACTGAAATTATTCTTGAATTCAAAAGGAGAATATCGAAATAATTTTCTGTAGAGTTTAGTTGCACTCACAAAAAATTATTTCTTCTTTTTTGTAACAGATATTGAAATGTTATTCGATTAATATCATTAAAACTAGAATAGGCATTGGGAGTCGAGAATGACTCATTGACTTAATATTTATTTTGTTTTCTGTTCATCGATATAGGAGTGGGAAAGCCCCTTCAAAAGCCAACCGCCTTATACAAAATAGAATAAACTGTATCAAAATCGAACAAAATTTGAGAAAAATTTAAAAGTAATTACTAATTTATAAACATAATGTATTTTTGGGTTGGATGGATAAGCAACTTCATCTGCTAATTTAAATGCCTTTTTTTACGAACAATATAGGTCCACAAATCCATTCGTGCAGACCAAAGACTGAAATTTAAAACCCGAAACAAATTGAGTCCTTAAGATTCGTTATAGTGTTTAATTCATCTTTGTATTCATAAAGATTATGAATACAAAGGTTTGTCACTACAAGACTATACAAGATTTTTTAACTATTTCTTATAGATTGCTACCCATTGAAACTGGTTAACATCCAAAAAAAGCTATAACTCGTCAGGTTTTCTTCCAAAACTTATTTTAAAAATCGAAAATTTAAAGAATTCATGGTAATAATACTTGGAAGGCTGGCACAGGTTTAAACATCGTAGTTCTGAAAATTGTCAGTTGGTCACCTCCCAACATATAAACAATACCAGATTAGTTTATGTGATAAGTCATGAGAGAAACAGAAGATGAATAGCGTAATCAAGAAGAAGAGACAAAGATTTCAACGAAGAAAAAGGTAATCTGGAAATTTTCCAAATCTTGAAGTCACTACTAACTGTATTCCGATCCCTTCTAATCCCTTAAATTAGTTTAATTTTTGAAATTTGGACTTTTTTAAAGATTTAGTTTTGCAAGAAAATCTGACTTAATGGATGGAATAGATTACTTTTGGATGCATCTTGGAAGAAACATATAGTTTACGAAAAATATTCAATACAGATGAAATAATAAATTTTTTGCTGACTTGTGTTGTTTAATCTCTGTAAGAATCCACTGTGTATGTAAAAACAGAAATGTAGTGACTTCTGTTCTAGTTGTTGGAATTACGTCGAACTGTTAAAAGAATATAAAAGTTTTCTATACGACATACGTAAGTGGTATTTTTTTTTTTTTTTGTGTCTTCAATAAATTGGTAAAATAAGATATGTTTCTTTTTTCCTTCTGTATCTTATTTCGTAGGTAAAAATAACATATAACGACTTTCACGAAAAGTACAAGTTTTTTCTATATTATGAAATAATAATTTTCTAAGAATAAGATGACGATACTTTTCGTTGAAAAAGTATGTACACTTGAAAAGTTCTTCTCATATAATCAAATTTCAAACTCGTGTTTTGAAGTAGGATATGAATTTTTTTTATCATATTGATTTTTGATATCAGAAGACTTGAGTGCACGAAAGTACTATTTTCGTAACAAATACAAATCGTGTTACTGCCATCATGGGGAAAAAATTATAAGAATAAATTTGCAAAACGTTAGCGTTAGTTCGGACACCAAATGACAACTAAACACATCGGATGTTAGTTATTAAACATAATCATCAAAAGTATTAAAGGAAAATTTACGAAAACATAAAATTTTTTATCACCCCAAGCCGCCTAATATGGAGGGTTGAAAGAGGGAGAAATATCCCTTTTTAAAAGCGTTTAAAATAAACTTTAGAAGGGTATAAAATTTTAAAAATTATTTTCAAAAATATCTGCTAAAACCACTCGAAAGTTTGTTTAATTTCTTGAATAAAAAGTTCATTTACGAGCTATCACTTTCCTTTAAAAGTTGACTCTTCTAGATTTAAAATACTATATTTTGTGAAATTATTATCGCCTCGAAATTTGCATTGCTAATTGTTTTGTAAAAAAATTTTATCACTCTCCCACTTTTTTGCTTTTAAAACATGCAAGAAAACAAAGTTTTGGTATATATTAAGCGTTTTTTCATCGGCCGCGATTTTATAAAAAGGCCGTACCTATAAAATCTCATCATTATAGAGTATCAACCCTTTTTTTCCGCGAAATTGAATTTTCGGACCACTATTTTTGTGGCGTGGATGCATGTAATTTTGTTCTGCAAAGTGCTAATAAAATCCCTTCTCCGTCCAATGTTCTCATATGGTGAAATTGATTTTCAAAATGTAATTGCTATTAGTTAAATAACGGCACTCTTCAAACTCAAAACTTCTAAAAAGTTTCTAATTGCGCCATGTTTCATTCAGTTTTGAATAAATTTATATTTGGTTGATTTCCAGGGTCAACAAGAGTAGAGTTGGAAGTACGATCGATCGATGTGAGTACTCTTACTATTCGAGTGAGTAATAAAGTATTCACACGAGTTATCTACACTATTTTTTTACGAATGCATTAAAAATTTCCACTGTTATTGTTAGATTTTCCGTGCAATGTAACAAATAACTAATTACTTCGTTATATTATTTGCATAATAAGTACTTACGGCATATACTGATTGACAAATAAAATAATATAGTATTTAGTACCAAAATTATGACATTATTTTCAGTTGTATATTTCATACTTTAAAGGCTATGCTGTTAGTTTCCTCTTTTGATGTCAAAATATAATGGATTTTAGCGGTTTATAATACTTTACAGTCCCACAAAACATGAAAAAACAAAAATCACATTGTTTTAAACAGAATCTTATATTATGAAGCCCCTAACGACGAGAAAATATGAGTTTAATGGAGCTGTACTGATCACTACTTTTGTTAAAGTAAAAATTGAGTATATTTCCTGAAATGAAATTTTATCGGAGTTCATTTTTTCCATCACTTTTCCACCAAGCAAAATTGAATATGAAAGAATTTCTTTCCTGATACAGTCAAGCAAATTTAAAAGAATTTTCTATAAAAAGTTACTTACCATTAATAACATGCACATTTACACTAGCGGCTTCAGCTATTGTTGGTACACATGAATAATTACCCGAATCGGATATTTGTGCTCTAGAAATTCTTAATCTGGACGTTAACGCATCTGTCCAATCTGTTTCAATTCGAACTCGTGCTGATTCCTTTAAAATAATAATTGTAATTAGTAATTGGAATAATGAAACATCGCTTTAGCTTTTATATTATTAATACTTTGTTTAAAAAAAAAGGTTTTCGTTAAAAAGCAGTTTTAGCCATAATGTATGTATGCATCGTCTCATTTATAACAGAAAATTTATTTCTACAATTGGATTAAAACTTCTACCAACGAAATTTCAAGCTCTTTCAATAATATTATTCCAAGCAATTCCAATTAAATTCAAATTTATTACAATTAGTATTACAAATGAAATTTACAAAATTTAAGGAACCGAGTCTCTCCTTACTGCATCGATTTTCGTGAAGCATAGGTAACATCCTCCATTAAATTAACTTTTAAACGAAAAAAATCTCAATCAGTTCATTCGCTTAAGAGTTACAATGCTACAAACTTATAACACTTTTTAAAAGTAATTACACTTACTTTATAATCGTTCGGATGTACTACTGTATTTTCTATCATTTCGGAACCACGGTACCAAAATACTGTTCCCAAATCATGTGGTCCTTGACTGATCACACAAGTTAATGTAACTGCGCTGCCAGTTTTTACATAAAGATCTCTTGGACCCAATATTCTTGCTTTCGATTCTGTAACAAATGAAACAAATAGATAAAAAATTTATATTCTTATTTTACTATATGAAATTTTAGAAATACAGTGTTTGAACATGTTTTGGTCCTAAGAAGGTTAGATAGGTATGCATCGAAAAAATTAGGGCAAATTTTGTAATCCAATTACTCTTATGTGTGTATTTCACATATACCCACAGAAAACAATTAATTTTTGTAAGACCACAGAAAGTTATCGCATGTTTGAAAAGTTACTTTTGTGTAGGTCTATTACTGGAATAGAGGCACACATTCGGGCTAAAATCATCTGCCACCTGTCAAATTGACTTCTACAAGTAGCAATGTGTATATATCATTGGTCTTTGAATCATGCACACTTATTTATTTATTATTTCTTCGAGCCAGAAACAAAGAGTCTTACGTTCAAAGTCAAATTTAAACACAAATTGAAATAAAATTTGCTTTCCGATGAATCCAATATCGTGAAGAGCGATGTGTATTTTCACAGGTTTCGTCTGAATATGACGATTGCTTATCGTACTGCATTTACCTTAAGCACTCTAACTATGCATGTAATTAAATACTATGGCTGTTACTTTAGAATATGAGAAGGTAGGGTAAATTGCTAAGGTGGATAAAATTGTAAGATGCAAATTTAGGATCCGATGAACCATTCGGACTTAATTATCACTCGAAATATTGAAAATTTGTTGATAAACATCAATCAAATGGAATTTTTTTTAACAGTTTATCCACTTAGTATTTTTTACTGTAAGGATATTTACATTCAATATGAATGAATGTGATTTGACGAAAAATCAGATACGATACAAAAAAGCGTTTGAGGCTATCATTTGATTTGGTCTTTATCACTCGAAAAATCAAAATTAATGAAACGATAATTCATGATGCCCTATCTCGTTAATGATACGTCGAATCTAAAAGCTGCAAAGGGAGTTTTTTCTACGAATTTTATATCGCTAATACGATAGGTACACTCCATATAAAGAAACAACATATTATTCAGTAAATAATGCATTATTTTCTTCTATTTTTATACCATGTCTGTATGTAATATGTATCAAGGTATACTAAGGTTAGTCCCAAGTTTGTAGCGCTTAAAAATATTGATGCTACGAAAAAAATTTTGGTATAGGCGTTCATAAAATCACTTAATTAGTCCATTTCCGGTTGTCTGTCCGTCTGTTTGTTAACACGATATCTCAAAAACGAAAAGAGATATCAGGCTGAAATTTATAGCGTGTTCAGGACGTAAAGAGTGAGATTGAGTTCGTAAATGAGCAACAAGGGTCAATTGGGTCTTGGGTCCGTGAGACCCATCTTGTAAATCGTTAGAGTTCCTCATAAAAGAATAAGCAACTTTTGTTTTAAACATTTTTTCGTACACATCACTGTTTAACCGTGACGGCGCAAATTAGGCGCAAAATGTATAGCATATATTATATGGAAATATCAGTTATATATGTGTGACATGTATGTATATGTAAGGTCTATACATGATATTTCAACAATTAACTCAATCCATTGTTTGTTTTCTCTTCAATTCTCTGTTTAATTAGTACTTCCCAAGCACTGTATTTAACAGAATACTAAACATATTTAAAGATTTACATTGCATGTTGTACAGTGACACGTGGTTAACTTAACATCATAAATTAGATTAAATTATTTATTATTGCAGGCACGCATCAAGTATACTGTTTTTTTTTATCATTTTTCTTTCATACATTGATTATAATATTATTATAAAGATGACATTTTATTTTTAAAAGAAAAATAAATGTGTTGTACCATTTGCTACAAGAGAAAATATACGTAGACATGGCTAGTTTAAGTTATTATTAAATCAAAAGAAAAAATTACTCGTTGAAAACTCAATTCATAGTAAATAATTGGTAAAATTCGATAGGGAGAGGCTACTTAATCTTAAATAATTTGCGGGTTTGCAAAACTTTCTTTTTTATGCTAATGCAGGCGGTCTAAAAATCATAAAAAGTTTTGCTTGAATGAATAAGATTTAAAATGTAGCACAATTTACTTTGAAACGTTGCAATTGAGTTGTTGTTTCATTCTTAACCAGATATAAATTTAATGGATTTTCAGACGGGATTTAAAAGACCAACCGGGAGTAGTATTTTATTTATTCTTTAAAATGCATAAAGTAAACATATTTTTAAGCTAGTGTGAACAGTATCAAAGTCCAAATGCTTAGTCGTGGGTCTCAGTTTCTATATAAGTTTATACGAGGCTAGCCAATTTAACTTAAGTAGAGGAAATTTGGGGGAGTCGAGTTCATAAGCGATAAGACAAAGAATAATACTTTAAAAAAGAAACATTTTCAAGCAAGCGTCTTTTGTTCTTTTCGTAATCCGAATAGATTAGGCAATAATCGTTGTAAAAATAAAGCAATACATAAAAGTATGAGTTATTCAATTTATTACAATCAATTTTCAAATTAAAAGTAATTTTATGTATCTTCTTTGTGTCTGAAAGATAAGATTGAAGCCAATCATCCGAACAAAATTTTTTGTATTTTAACAGTATACAACGCAACGTTGAATACTCCGTCTACAAATTTGCAGCCTATAAATAACTGTCCAAAATACGAAAAATACTTTATGGCAATTATTTGAATAAATTATGAAAGTATACGCTCCTCTTATTAAAAGAAACGTGATTCAAAATTTCATGATCTGAATCATGCTGATTTGTGGCAAAAGTTGGTTTTTAAAATTAAAACAACAAATGTTATATCTGTTTTACTTTATTTATTTTTGCATATTCCACTTTTTTTTTAAATTTTCAAAAGAAAAATTAATTGTTTTACATGTGTACGATCTCTTTGATCATCCTCAAAACATAAAGTTAAAATTAAAATTTTACAGGTTTATATACTGTTTGCTTATGACGAAATTACAGGTAATAAAAACAAGTTAACAACTTGTTCAATATTTGGTTAAAAATACATATTATTTTACAAAAATTATTTTATTTACATTGAAGGTCAAGTGGATAATAATTATTCAATAAACTTATTTTTTGTTTTTCAAAAATATGTAAATATGTCAGGTGTAATTTTTTTCAAACATAATGATAGGCAGTTTGCCGGTAACTTATTAATTCGATTAAAGCAACTTTTAAATACTTGATAATATATATTACACCAAGTAACTTTAAAATTCTATATGAATAAAATATTAAAATTGGGAACAAATATCAGAAACAACTGTTTTGATGAAAAGTCGATACCAAATGTAATTTTATTAACGACCATTAAATATTTAACAGTTTGAGAAGATTTTATAAAAACACACAGATAACTGAATAGATAAAGATGAATTCAATAAACAACAACAACGAAAAAACTTTAAATATAGTTAAACTTTTGTTGAACAGACTATCATTTCAATACATACATATGGTGCTCCTTTTTAGAAAAGTGTTTAAACACCTTAAATTATTTATTTGTGTAGAAACTTTTCTGAAAGACATGCTTGTTGTTCTGAAGATGATTCCTTTCTTCGAGTTACAGTAACGTATAAAATATACCATCAATAGAGTAACCTAATTTTCAAAGAGTTTTCCCAATACTTGTTTGAGAATAATTTTACAAGGTATTGCAAAATTATGTATAATAACATTATTGAGATAGTTACATATGAAAACAAACACTAAATTCAAATGCCAATGGCGTCATCACATCATTCTTATCAACGCCACCGCACGGAGAATTATAAATTAACATGCAGAATGAAAAATGGTTTGTTTCTAAACTTGCTTTCAGTATACTATAACGTAATTTTTCATAGAAACAAGTTGAAAAATATGAATTTATCGAGATTCCGATTGGCTCACTGCTTCAACGGGTGTAAATAGGTATTTACCGTTTTTTTTATTCAAAAATATAACTATTTTTTTATTAAAAATTAAAAAAAAAATGCAATTACTAATTTTAAATTTAGTTACTTAATTATACTTTATATGAATTATTCTATGAATTTGTTACAAAAACAAAATTGATTCAAGTTCTCTATTGTTGAGTGATATGCATTTTGATTACTCATAGCTGAGCACAGTCTAGATCTAAATATGCCTTACCTAGAATTTATTTGGTTGTGATTTTGGTTTGACCAGAAATTACAACACACAAGCAAAGTTAGTTGAAATCAAGACAAATCTTTAGCCAATAATATTTCTGTTTTTGTAAGTATTTTTCATTGTAATACTATCATTAAATGTAAAATAATTTTACGAATTTCTGTAGATATATCTAAGCTACTTACGGTGCATGTATGTATATGAAATACCCATTATATGTTTAGAAAAAGAACATTGGTATATTTGAGTGAATCTGAAAGGAATTGTGATATGAATTCAAAGAACTATTACTAGTTCCATAAATACTTATCTATCTTTTATCTATAATATAAAAATGTTATGTTCGTTTGTGTATTGATTATGGAATCAGAAAACTCTGCATCGATTAAGATCAAATTTTTACTTGATATACAACCTGCTTCGAGGAGGGTTTTTATCTATATTTAACGTCCAGCGAGTGGAAGTAGGAATCAACCCATGTAAATAATTTTACAGACAAATACAGATCAACGTTTCCTTAAATGTCATATTACTTTACCAGGGCTTTTTCTTTTAGTTTTATGTGATTTGTATGTAATATTTACAAAAGACAATTCTAATTATTATTCTCACATGCGGTATGTTATGAATGTCTCTTTATCAATCGATCGAAAATCTGAAACTATATTTTATCGTTGTACGACATATTTGAAACAATGCTTATAAAGCTTATATATGTAAATTTCGAGCCGGCAGAAATTGTTAAACTATTCAAAATAGAAACTTGAATTTTTTTTATAGATTTCTAAAAGAAATGCAATAACATTTTGGTATATATGCAACAAGCATCGATAACGTAGTTGGTTAAGCAGAAGATTTGGTATAATTAAATCAATAGTAATCTATATGTCGATTAGCATATACAAACCTTTTATTTTTTTACCTGCTCATGTAGTTGTGACAATCACATAACTATTTTGTTATAATATTTATAAGTGGTAGAACCAATCAAAGAAATATTGTTTAAAGCTTTGTTGCATTTCAAAACAACAATATTGGAAATTTTTTAGGCAGTATATTTGTGACAACTTCACCACTCCACTCCGTACGGAAATTGCATCACATTCGTAGCACCATTCACCATATTTGATCTCGCGATGAGGTTGAGACAACCCCATATCGGTTGGTATTAAGAATTTTTTTTTTCAGTTTACCCAATTATATCTTTCTATGACTTTACTGGGTTTCTCAAGTGCCAATGTCAGTCATAAAGTGTATTATCTATCTTATAATAAGATCATAAATCAAGAATACAAAATAATACTATGAATGTATTGTACATATTATGACCAAGAGATGACATACATTTTGAATATTATGACATCCATAATTCATATACGATATAAACATAATTCATCACACTATGTGTGTTTGTGTGCATTATATTCTAAACGCACAATACACACACACACACAGAAACACACCTTTTTCATCCATTTTTTACACCTTTTTTTACAGAACTATAGAGGTATGTAAAAAAAGCCATTTTATCCAACACACCTACCATAACTTCTTTTTCTTTCAAAGCTATTACACTTAACGAAATGAAGTCTCATCATTTGTATTTTCGTGTTCCGTAGAACATATTTAACAAATGATACTTTACCTAGTTCAAGAACTCATGACTTTTGGCTTCTCTGACTTCCATTTATCCAAACAAGGAGATGGTTTCTTTATGTTTGGTCAGTTTTTGTTTCTAGCTCGACGCCTAGCGATTCTCAGTAAGTTAATTTGCAATAATGCGTAACAGGGGTGATGAACATTTACTTACTTTGGTTATTTTAGTTATTTAAAGGGGTGGCTTAAACCCTTTAAAACCCCTTTAAAATCAAGTTATTTCGTTAAATGTGAAACTTGAAACCTTTGTTTCGTTAATTTGCCACGTCACATAGATTGGCAATTGTAAGATTTTGTTTCCGACTCGAAGCAACTTATTCTATCGATATCATTGTTGATAACTGAAAATATTTATATTACATAAGATAGTTTACAAAATTAGCTGCATGATTTCGAAATAATACAATTTGAATGTAAAAACATAGACTCATGGAATTTTTTTAAGCTATCGATATATCTATTACATATGTTCGTTTATGGAGAAAAAATTTCAAACAAAATTTTTAAGTTGTTTCTAAACCTCTTACCATTTCAAGATCGACTGTAAATAAGCCACTTATGAAGGAAACCGAAAGCTGGCCAATATCTAACGCGGTTTACTGATAGCGCATCGGAAATTAAAATCAATTCCACTCGGACATACAAAAAGCGAATTAAATATGTAAATAAAAGACCGATAAGACAACATCTTTGACCATTTTCTAAATCTCGCAGACACTGCACGAATTGTTCTGGAGTATATTCCGGACCATAACATTCATTTATTTCCTGAAATTACGGAACCATTCAGAATATGGTTTTTATACAAACTTCATAAAGTTTTTTTTATTATATTAAGTACTACATAAAAGTATCCATCTATATAACGTGACAAATATTTTAGGTATATATGGTTCACCGACACACTACACAGGACTTGATTACAGCAATACCTACGCCCTTTATCCTTGAAGTCCACGACAAAAAAATGATACTTGACAAAAAAAGAACACGACAAACTGTATGCATAGATAAAAACACACAAGAAGAATAATGGAAATCATTTGTGTTATAAATTCAACATAAAATGATTCCTAAGTGTATCAAATATGACAATTTTTATCACTTATAACTGACATTATACAGTTTTAAGTGTAGGTATATGCTGTTTTTTTATGACATTTGAAGTGATTTTTATTTTATAGGTATATGTAATGCATTTATATGTTATGGTTATGTTTACCGATTAATATACATTACCTGGAAAAAATGACGCGTTTTATTTCTTTCCCATTTAAATAATAAAAAATTATTGAAAAACAGGCTATACTTACTTAATTTTTGTAGGTATGGTATACTAAGATACTAGATTGGATTAAATGCTTTTACTTGATTAAAACATATTTTCATACATTTAGTACTTTTTAACACGCTTATATTAACTTCACTTATAATAAAACCTACTTCTAATTGTCTGATTAACTTGAAAATTAGCGTATAAATCAAAATCCATTGACAATAAAATAATTAACAAGTTTTATCTTTGTATCCTGAACTGGATCTCCAGGATCAATATGTTAAAAAAAAGATTATAAAAAACCCCCAAGCCAAAAAAAAGGGGCGAATGTAAGTTTGACCGCTATGTGTGTGTGTCTGTCTGTCTGCCTAACTTAACGTGGCATTGTAGAGCCTAAACGGATGAATTGATTATAATTTTTTGGTTTCGTGGAGAGTGTTTTAGATATGTTTAGCGTCCCGTTCCTGAAAAATTTGTCAAGGGTTTTTTAAATTTGGTAAATTTTACTTGTTTATCTTTCCTTTGAGAGATACACTTTTGAGGTTTTAATTTCGAGTTTTCGTGACACACTGTCAATCAGCCTAACAAACAAGCACAGGAGATAAACATTTAAGTTTTTTCTCAAAGCCAATTTTCTAACCATAGCAAATTTTAGACGAAAGCTACTATACCCTTATGTATAACAATTTATAGGCAGAGGCAATCATGAGGACTGCCAACCGAAGTGAAAACCTAAAATTGTGGGTATTTTGAAGTTTCAACCTGATTATGAAAAATTAAAATTTCATCATTAACTATTTATCAATTTAAAGAAAAATGAAAAAACAAAATTTTAATATTCTTGAGCCGGGATCGACCGCTGGTCTCCAGTGTCGAAGTTCACTGTTCTGTCACCAGGCTACTGTACTTCTGTTGAAATCTTATGAGTATAGCTATGGATGTCGCAAAAACACGACGGTATTCTAGCAAAAACATGGCGGTGATGGTGATGATAACGTAGCATTGATGATGCGAATCCATAAGAGTTTAGCCTAACAAAAATCGTGTAACGCGCCTAGATACAAGTTTTTACTTTAAAAATAAACTAATAGAAAGATTTCATTAAAATAAGAAATAGACATAACTAAAATTGAACACAATATTATTAAATTAATATAGTAAATTAACTTTCATCTTTTGGTTGTAAAGTTAAATTGTATATGAAATTACATGACATGGTGATGTTATTCTAGTAATATTATACATACTCTATGTACCGACATGTACGGAAGAGCAGGAAGATATTCCATTCCTTCAATCTAAAATCAGAGCAGTGGTGGAATGAAGTCGTCAGATCTACATTCATATATTCAATGATGTTTCTTGATAATTTACATGTAGTAAACACCCTCTATATATGATGGCTCTTTGTTGGTTAATTGAATTAAATAACCAACAACAATGATAATTGTTCCTTCGTCATAATATTAGATATTGTTAGTTTTGAGGTTTAACATACCCGAAATATATTTACAAGGTTTTTAAAAAGTGAAATATTGATGTTCCAGAGATATTGAAATACTTAATTTTATTTAGATTTATTAAGATAATAAGATATAATGGCGGTGTAAAGAGAATGAATCTTCCTAGAATCTTTCGATGCTTACATATTTCACTACTTAAAGACCTCACACATCACTCCCACAAATCCCTTGTTTGTGCAAACAATTTGATAGTCATGGCGACGAATATTGAGGATTGACAACAATAATGTTGTTGCAAAAATTAAATTCTGTTATATGTATCGTTGCGTCACAAAATGTGCACAAGTTTTGCCATTCTAAGTGATATGGCTGTAACATATAATACAGTAATATCAGTTGGAATGGTAAAACCTGTGCGCATTTTGTGACGCGGAGGTACAAAACAGTATTTTTGTAGTGTATTGATAAAGTTCCGACTTTTATGATCAAAATTCAACCGAGACAATAATACACGCATTAAAAAATTTGGATCTAGCGGAATATCCAAAAGAAATAAATTGGCAGTACATAGTCGGTATGGTACTGAAGTCGAACTTCCCAGAGGGGGAAAACATTCAAAAGAAAGGTCTTGCAAGACTTCATAGATTATCCTTGAAACATGAACTGTAGCTTATACTGGAACGATCATTATCTCTATAGATAAATCATTATTATCTCATTATTATCTCTATAGATATAAATTTTCAGATTCTGTTGATTCAGTTTTTCAAGTTTTTTTAAAACCATTAAAAACGGCTCAACTAATTCTGCTGAAAAATCTTTCAGTTCTTAAATACGCGATTACGCGTCGAATAAGCCACGTGTTAATGCTGAACGAAGATACGAACATAAGCACATACATATACACACACACAGACATCAAATTGAAAAGGATTGATTAGGATATTGCACCCTTGAAATCGCGGAAATATGTAAAAATGGAGGTTTTCAAAATCGGCCCCATTACATTAACTTCCTTTGGGAAGTTATAAAAGAAATTCACACTTTTTTACTTTTGCATATTCTGCTAGATCCGAATTCTTTAATGCGTTTATTATGCATAAAATTTATTATGAAATTTGATTTGAAAGAGTTGATTTAAAATGTTTATTACCTATATTTTCAGATAAGAAAAACAATCGAGTTATTTTTTTTGGTAACCTGGTAGATTAGCATTAATATAATAAAGGTACGTAGAAATACGGAAAAGTAACGAATATTATGAAATGATAATAATGATTTTATTTTAAACACTTGTAAGGTTACATTATTAAATGTTTTTACTTATCTATATATTTAATTATGTTACACATATTATATGAAATAATTTTTGTAGAACGTTTTTGATTTTATACTATAATACAAGCAATAGTAATTTGAACATCAGAATTTCTCGAACTCAATGAAAATTGGACTATAGGTAGTTGACAGAAAGTACCAAAAAAAAAAAAAACAGTCGAATTGATAACCTCCTCCGTTTTTATTTGAAGTCGGTTAATAATATCAATGATATTGTATCGTTAAGCTTGTAAAAATTTGGAAAGTTGTAAATAAGCATAAAAAATACGTTTTTACATGTAAGAAATAAATTGTATTTAATTAAGTTGCATAGAAAGGTCGTTACTTTTTTGACAATTACTTTATCGATTTTATTATATATGCAACTATGTGCGAAGCCCTTAATTTTAACAGTTTTTCGCGGATAACTTAAAACCGTACATTCAACAGTTTGTCTTTCGCACAGTTTGTCGCAAAAAGTAGGGAGAGTCAAGTAAGTGCTTTCAAAAATAAGTAAATCTCGTATAAAATAGCATATCTCGTCCAATTTTCATGATTGATAATCAAAAATTGTGTGAAAATTTACGACAAAAAATTTTTCAGTTACCTATTGCGCAATTTCCATCCAGTTCAAATTATTTTTAAGCTCAAAGTGAATATTTGACTCTATTGCTTGTATTTCTATTTCATAATAAAATTCATATTAACTTTTATTTTAAATTATTTATGAATACCTCTCACAGTTCGAAATTCAAATATTAGGGGAAAATTTAGTGTGAATATGACCTCTATTGATAACTGCCAATGAAAAATTAATATTGTTTGTAAAATAACCTAAAGGTAATTAATATGCATATTTTTACATAAACAAAAGTAAAATTGTATTAAAATTCTATACGTACTGAAAAATAATACAAATTTTTTGTAGGGTAATTATCAGGTTACGAAATTTGGACACTGTTCAGTTATTTACGTGTAACTTGAAAACGGTGTATCCAACTAAATTCTGCGTCTAGCTATTCGTCACATTTAATATTCAATGTTTTTGAAGTTTAAAATTGCCTTTTTTAATTGTACCTATGTACCTCTTTTAAGGATTTATGTACGCATCACCGCAATATTGGATTGACCGATAATTTAAATAAATAAATGACTTCAAAAGTAGGCATATTTTACTTTGTTGTTATCGGAAAAGGTTAAATCGAGGATATGTTTTTATACATTTCTCCAAAACTAGTCGTTGGACATTAAAAGCAAACTATTTAAAGTTAAAACCTTAATAAATTATTGAAAACAAAAAAAAAACCCATTGTAGAGTGTTCTTATATATGCTCAAGTTCGAGTTTAGGAATCCGTGCCCGAAAAGTTTGTCAGGAGTTTTTTAAATTTTGAAAATTACACTTGTATTCTTAAAAAATCGCTTTTTACTCTGTCCCACCGAGTATGATAATTATTTTGATGAAAATTTTTAACGAGCTGAAAACAAAAATTTTCTATCAAAAAACTAGTAAAATTTAAAATCAGAATTAAAAACTAAAATAAATAATACCTAGGTACTATATAAAATTATAATAAAAGCAGATTTATAAAATAAAATATTGATAAATAGTATAATAGTCAGTATAGTACATAGGTATTGTAATTAGCTAGTTAAAATAAAACAACATTTTTATTATCAATCTCACTTTGAATAAGAGTATTAAAAATAATAATGTGAGTAATAATTTTATTTGAGATTATGAAAATACTATTGTTTAATATTTATTAATGTATTTGTTGTGAAAATATAGTATTTGGAATTAAAAGTTTTTTTTTTACCTTCTCATATATCGAGCAAATAGGATTTGGAAGGGAGGACGAAAAAACCTCACATTTTGAAGTCAGTTTTTTGCTTATTTGCCATGATATCTGTGCATATAGTACTCACATTGTGAACACGCAGCTGACCATACTGTTTTCAGAAAAATTGAGAGATCGAAAGGGGGAGTTTTCAGGAGACCGCAAAATTTTAAAATTTATAATGAGATAAAATCTTTAAAAAAAAATTTATTTTTTGAAGACAAAAAACTTTCTCAGCGGTAAGGGGTATCACTATGACATAGTATGTTCTTTGTGGACAGCCAATATAGCAGTCTGGATGACGTGGGATAAGTGACTTAATAAAAATAGCAGTATGGTAGATATAAATGCCTCTGTTAATTAACAATAATTACATATAAGTTTTTAATTTTACAAATTTCAGATATCAGTTACCAGGTGAGCCCTTGTAAACAACCTAGCTAAAATTTTTTTTATCGAAGGGCTTTTAGGAAAAATGACTCAATTAAAAGTCGCTTTACTCTTTTCGTTGAGTACTTATCATAGTTAAATGAGAGATAAAGGAAATACTTATGTTGGAATGGTTTTTTCGTAAACCGCATTTCAGCGAAAATTGAATACAGAAATTTATCCATACTTGGTTTTTTTGGAATGTAATCAAATTTGTTTTCATAAAATCTGGTGGAGTTTATATATTTAAGTTATTACTCATTTTCATATCAGTATTGTCTGCAGATAAATGCTGTTAAGTATAACTTTCTAATAAAAATTCTTGCTTGTTACTAATTATGGGCTTGAATTATAAAACGAAGACCAAATTTAAGATGCTCCCCTGCAAAACAAAACTTTTACTTTAATCGTTTGTCCAAAAAACCGCCGATGAAGGAATGTTCAGCTGGATTGTTTAAAATGCGACACGAGGTAGATAACTACTCTTATAAAATTGTATTACAAGAGGAACATGTATTGATTAATTTCCAAAAACCGATACACACAATCTATATGAACTCTTCCATTACCATTTTAGCCATTTTTCACTGCAATAGCACATTTTTATGCGCCATTCAATGGTATAGCTGTGTGAAAGTAACAGCATTTATACATCTAATTTATTGGTGTGTGTATGTCATAAAATATTTACTTATAATCCAGCAAAAAGCCATTTATATTTGGGAGATTATTTAAATTAGGGTTATATTTTTATAGCTTAATTTAATGAATAATATTCTTGTACAAAATTTTATTAAATATTTATCTTAATTAAAAATTGTATATAAAGTCACATAAAAAGTTTTTTTTTTTTTTACACTACCATATTAATTTAATACTTAATAGTATTTATAATATACAGGAACACATGTTTTACTAATTACTTTGTGGTAGAGATCCTATATCTATGGAGGAATATATTATATAATATAGAGGTAAATTTGTATAAAATAAATATTTTAAATTTGTTGAAGTAAAAATGTTGAATGTCGATCTAAATTAAATAGACCGTTATCCCAAATTGAAGGGAAATTTTCATGATTATTATTACTTGCTTCGTTTAAGAATCATACAAATAAGTTTGCTTTTAAAAACAAGTTATTGAAAACGTAATACGTGGAAAAAATGGCAAGAAATTTCGATATTCCAACAATTACCAATTGAAAAGGTTTATTTTCAATTATTTAAACTTAAAATTGTTTGTCAAAAAACTATGGTTTAATTTTTCAATGCAATAATATGTTAATTTACACATTTAGGAAGTACAAATGCGATTACCACAAAGAAAAACAAATAATCGTGCTTTTTAAAGTATTTCTTTTTTTCATAAATGTCAAATCAACATCTTTTGTATAAAATATACAGGGTGACTAACTTATTTTTTTACGGAAAAAATTATTCTTTATAAAAAGCTATGCTTTAAAAAATATTAACATTCAGTTATTCACCTTGACATCGAATGTAAGGGCTGCCCACAAATTAAGAAAGTTCGGTAGGAATGTTAATTGTCGTTTAGAAATGATTATTTAGAACAGATAATAAGGCAAACGGTTCAAGAAATCACTCCCGAGATATGTAGGAGTTAATTTAAAGAATTTTGTGAAAGAACAATTACATGTATGGAATGCGAAGATGGATACGTCAATGCAAAAACGAACTGAAGATAACTGTTTTTAATTACGAGATATCGCAATACTTGGATCGTTTTTAGACCGTATCTCAAACACTATTCGGCCAGTCATCAAATGCACCTGATTTTTATACTTTTTGTGTCAAAATTATCTTATATACTGAGTTTTACCAAATTTGGAGATTAAATAAATTTCTCGATTTTTTGCATTTTTTTTAGGGGTTACCCTTTGAAAAATTCGATAAAAACGCAAAAAAATTTTTTATGAAACTTGTTGGATGAGGTAATTTTGATCCAAAAAGTATAAAAATCAGGTTAATTTAATGATTTGATACAGAGTTTCGTAGATATCCCAATATTTGGATCGATTTTAGTCCGTATCTCAAAAACTATTCGACCAGTCATCAAATGCACCTGATTTTTATACTTTTTGTGTCAAAATTACCTTATATACTGAGTTTTATCAAATTTGGATATGAAAAAAAATTTCTAAATTTTTTGCAATTTTTTTAAGGGGTACCCCTTTGAAGAAATCGAGAAAAACGGAAAAAAAATTATTGTTTTGGAATTTAATGAAACTCAGTGGATTGGGTTGTTTTGATTAAAAAAGTATAAAAATCAGGTTTATTTAATGATTGGACCTATAGAAAGTTACAATGTCAGCTTCATTTTCAAAAAGGTTACCCACCAAAAAATTAAAATCCATTAAATTGTGTACAAAAGGGAGGAGAACTGAGGGCTATAACGTGATAGTCTTGTTGCCCAGCAAAGCGGGCGGATATCTGCTAGTTAATAATATAAATGGTAGGAAATTACTAACAAGAACGCCCACCAAATTTCGCTCAAATTTTAATTTTGAACGAAAAATTTTGTTAATGGCATACTAAATTTGTACGTATTAATGGTTATAGTTAAAAAATATTTGAGATCTGTACAAAAAGTGGTGATAACAATCATCTTGTATAATAAAAATGATACTTTTTTCCCGTTTTATTTTAACGTTTATTTGTACATAAAACTACATACATAACGAACGTCGAACGATTGCATCCTACACTACAAATAGTTTCCTACTGTACGGATGGCTGATAAAAATGATTCCTTAAAGTGTTAGCTAAAGTACATAACAACTTTATTTAATTTAGTGTATTAGTGGTTATGTTGTGTTCCTAGAAATATATTTTATTAATAGCTGTATTGACTTTAATCAAATTATAAAATATGAGAGTCCTCTTCAGCTTTAAACTACCTTAATAATAAATCAAATTATTGTGCAGAAATATAATAAAAATTTTTTTTTTAAACTTCTTCATAAATGTACAAATCAGATTGGGAATAAAAATAATAACTTTAATATAAAATCGAACGAAAAATGTTTTTGGCAAAAACATAGGTAAAAGAATGTTTAAAATCGGTGACGCAGTGAACTTAAAAATAACGGTCTTACTATTTATTGAATTTTTACTTTGGGTGCGGAGCCTTAATTTTTTTGAAAATAGCCAATTTTACGTGCTGCTAATGCAACATTCTATATATGAAAGAATTTTTAAAATCGGTTAAGTAGCGAACTCAAAAATGACGGTTTGTATATATGTTCATACAAACTTTCATCACGTATTTCACCCTTTTTAGGGATGACTTTCAAAAAATCCTTTTAATGTGATACCTACAGTATAAAATCAATATCTTCTCTAAATTTGAAACTTCTATCATTCTGACGATTTAGACTGGGAGTCGATATATCAGTATCGCGACCCCTTGCCTATTCCCATTCTAGGTTATTTCCTCCCTATGAAATGTTTCTGATTTTAAATAATATAAAAAATCAAAATCGGAGATGTTATTGAGGACTCAATAAGAATGGCTATTTTATGTATTCCTTTATCCGACTATTAATAAAGCATAGATCAGTGAGTGAATGATAAAGAAAATTTTCTCAAAAACTTCATCGAATTTTAGGAACAATAGTCGGTTTGTACTGTGAAAAAGAATTACCATAGTATTGCGGGAAGTGTTGCGGGTATTCAACATTCATTCAGATATTATTTTTATACCCAGAAGCAACTAATCAAGTTTATTTAGAGGCAACTAGTCAAATTTTGCCCTGAACGAAGTTTAATTTTCTATTCATCCGCGAGACGATGTATAACGGAGTAGGTAATATTATTCAAAATAATACAATTCACAAAAAAAAGTGATCAAATGATTTCTCAAAATGATTTTGCTAGATTATTCACAGATGCTTATTTTTAAAAAAATTTCTAGATCAACAGCTAGAATACCCTTCAAAATTAGTTGAATATATCAAATATTTATTTTTTATCTTTAAATATATGAAAGGATTTTAATATTTATGTTCGCAACAATTATAATTATTCAAACTATAAAATTATTTTCAATATTATTGTATAGAAATACATATTTTATATAAAATTATTACATAACTTTTATAAATAATCATAATATTCCATATTTCTAACATTCTAGATGAATGATTATCAAACATACAAATTGTGAAGTATAGAACTTCACATTATTGCAACAACTATGTTTCAAGTATTTATTTATAAATACATAACACATAATAGGTATAAACTACATATTTCAATCCAATGTATAATTCTATTGAGTGTCCGAAGATTTCATGTAAAATCACACTATGGGAGCACCGTATACTATACACCGTATAGTATACACACCATGGGAGTTGTTGTCAACCTCGGCTTTGTCTCGGACGACAATGAACATGAGATCTGAGACATTCTTTACTTATGCTCCCTAGATGTGTAATTTACTATTGTGAGGTACACACTTCGTGACCGTGGGGTATGGGTTCAAAATATTATCAAAAACAAAAATCCAAAAAAATTTTCCCCGGAACGATTATTTAAAAATATGAATCGATATGCTTAATATTTGGGCTGCTGGATTGGATTAAAATAAAAATTTTCAACTGATCTCTAACTGGATAACATTGTGTTCAAAATAAACCTTTAAAAACGTAGTCAGACTAACATTAATTTTAAATTCCTTCCAGCGATTTTTTTCAGTAATGATTTTAATTAACGCAAAACCATCAGTACTACTAAGCTTTGACCTTCCAAGGAACAGACTGTTGATTTTTATATGCAAATGTATATCAGCTCTTTCTTTATTGAAGATGCTAACAGCATTATTAGTTCAGGCCCAGTATTAGGAAATAAACTTAAGCAATACACACTTTTGATCTAACGTCATCTAACGTCAATAATTTTTGAAAAAAACTTTCGAAAGGTTTTTTTGTAATTAATGATTAAAAAGCGCAATCTTCTCTAAAGTAAATATTAGCTAGCTGAAAACATATATTTTAAATAATCTCACAGAACCTACTTTGGACAAAAAAAAAAAAAAAATGAAAAACTAACAAAATTTTATGAATGAATCGGTTTTTGGTTGATTAAGTTATTATCTTGAATGAGAGGGGCTTCGATGAATATTATTTGTAATTTTAATTGACTCCAATTGAAATTTTTCTAATAATCCAAGTTGTAATCTAGTGTTGTTGTGTGTTGACCAGAGAAAAAAGACCAGTGACCCGTGACAAACATATCCAGTAATGTTTATTTTCAACCCCCGAACTCAAAAAAGGGGTGTTTGACCGCTATGTGTGTGTGTCTGTCTGTGGCATCGTAGCGCCTGAACGGGTGAATCGATAATAACTTTTTTGGTTTTATTTGAAAGGTAATTTAACGGAGAGTGTTCTTAGTGCGAGCTTAGGTATTCGTACCCAAAAAACTAATAAATTGTCGATGATCTTCAAAATCGATTCAGTTTGGAAAGGCATGACATATAATTTTAATATATAAATAATTACTATGGAAATGAATGATCAAATAAACATGGCTCAATTCATTTCGAAAATTGAAATGATAAAATAATTAGGTAATTCAAAACAGCAAAGTCAACAAATATTTTAATTTCAATTAAAATATTTCCAAAAATTTGTCCCAAAAAATGATAACTCTCAAAATATCCTTTTCATCTCATTTGATGTCCTCAACCATCACTTTAATTAATTTAAGAAGAAATGTTATAAGTTTAAAGTGTTTATCTGTGCGTCTGTGTGTTTCTCAGTGGCATCGTAGCAACGGTCTAACTTGCTTTTATAGCTAAGTTTCCAAAAATCGGTTTACAAGGAATAAATCAAATTTGTCTGGGGTTTTTTTAAATTTGTAAAGTAAATTGTACTAAAATAAAAAGAGAAATTTTGAAAGTCACAAACCATAATTGACGAAACTTCATTAAGGTAATGGTACATTGCATCCAAAAACTGCGCGGGACTAAGGACTTTATCTTCTGTATTGCTCCGCTCTTCCAAGGCCCTAGTTATGGGCACATATAAACAATCACATTTTCAAATGATATTAAATTTAACGTCAATATAATTGAAAATAAAGATGAGAAAAACCATTAAAAAATGTCCAGTGTTAAAATATATCAAAATAAAAGTTATTAAGTGTAAATTCACATAATTTTCCACAATTGTATATATATATATATATATATATTGGTGTAATAACTATGTCAATAACTCGCATATCATACCAGATAGTAATCGATATTATCTGTAGAAAAATATAGATAGCAGGCTAAGTGCTGAGAATGGAGAGAGAAACTTCTGGCACCATTGGTGATGCAAGCAAATGTATTTCTATCGTATATAATTTTATTTATTTGTCATCCAACAGGAGAAATTTGTGTCGCATAACTTTTCTGTCACCACTCCGGTCGTTCACCACAAAACCATTGAAACAAACTATCATTGCAAGTATGAAAAATTCAATATGAATATATTTCAATTCTAACATTTGTTTTCAATTTCATATTCCTTTATTTTTGTGGTGATTTAAAACTCAATATAAAAATATTTTTATATTAAATTTAGAAATTCTTAAATAAATGTTCGTCTAATCATGAGTCTGGGGCTTGATTAGCGGCGACGAAGCTGTGATCCAAATTGTTTTAAATCTGTGATGTAAAAAATAAACAATTAAAAAATCAGAAATCAAATAAAATACGTCAAATAAAATTCAAAAAGAAGAAGAAAATTATGCGGATTATCTCTTGCCAAAATGAATGAAAGCACAAGGAAAAATTAGAATAGTATGAGCACTTTGCTCTCTTAATATAATAGTTACAAAAAATAATGCTTAATAATATAAGAATTTTTACACTCTTCTGTAGAAGAAAAAAAATTATTCACCAAACATTAACAGAAATGTCATTAATGTAAATTAACTATGTCAGGAGTTCTTTTTAAACAATTCAACACAAAATTTCTTTAATGAAACGTTTTTAGAAAAGATGACTCAAGTTAAAAGTAACTCTCGAAACTACTCGAAGAGGGCCATCTCTCATAGTCTATTTCAGTTAGACTTGCAAGCTCGTTTGAAAACCAACTCGCTCATGACAAAAAGGAAGGGATTTTTTCGTATACCTAAAAAATTAGGCGGTACAATTTAAATGAAAAAAAAAATTGAAAAACAATATAATTTGGCTAAAGCGAATGTTTTATTACACATTTCCGCTACAGTACTGCAATCGACTTAGTTATCCCTTCCATATATTACGTATAGTACGAGTAACTGTGGGAAAGAATTGGGCTAACAATGTGAATGCTCTTAATGGTGTGAAGTTTATCTTTATTTTTTTGACAGGTTTCAGTTATTTTTAAAACAAAAACGCAAACAGAAGAAGGTAGTTGTATTTTACTAGATGAAGGGGTTTAATTCTATGTACACTCTATCTTCTTTCAATGGATGAATCATTGCATGAAGCTGAAATTATATCTTTGTTCACGAATATCAGAATATTAAGACAAGTAGTGGCTCATTAGATACAATTTGGCTGGTATAATCTGCTACCTGTGCCAAATCGAGTTATCATTCAAGTTTAATGGTCCAGTTTGGATATCATCATTGCTATTATGTATGAGACGACGCTTTGGTTACTATATATCATTAGATATATATGTATATATTGTAAAACGACCTTATGTTTTAATGAATTCTTGGCTACCTACACCATGTGAGATAATGACCTGTGTTTCCTGCATAGTATACTTCTATGAAGTTAATGTATGTTATCTCTTAAGATTTTACCTATAGAATTGCTCAGTTGGGTGGTGCAGAAAAGGGGGCGCGATTTTGAAAACACCGAGAAGCAAAAATCCATAAATTTTTCCAAATTACTTTTTACCGTTTTTAAGAATATAAAAAAGCACTAACTAAATTATATAAATTGTATTTTCAAATTAATTATCAATTTGACCATAGTTGTTAAACACACAGTATAAAAATATATTTAAAAAAAAAAATATCAATTGTAATTAATTTAACTAAATGAATTCATAGGATTTAATCACCTAGTTTCATTTCCGATTATTCATTGTTCAACTGTTGGTGTGATTAGTGGTTGGTTATCTTGGTACACTTCCTTTTTATTTTGATGCTTTATTTTTAGATAAACTCACAAGAAAAAGTCGGTAAATCCAACGGAATTATTTGTTAATTAGTTTTATTTAGGATTTGTTTTTCAAGATTTTCAAAATCGTGCACTTACCTGCTCCATTCTGTACAACACTTAAGAACAGGAAACTGAGTATATTGTTATGAATCATTTTACTCAAATTTGTACTTCATGTTTACATACAAGTCCCCTAATACCAAAACTAGCGTTTTTGACTATTGTTCTGAATGAATGGATGAATGTACAACTGGCACGGTATCTTTTATTTCCTACCGTGGCATGAAAAAAGTATCCCTGATAATTGTCAATTAAAACGATACAAGAAAAAGCATGCAACTATTTCTTATACTATGACAACTTTAAGGGATAAAAAATATAGCAGTCGGGACTTGTCTGTTTTCAGGAGGCCTCATGCAAGAATCCTAGTTAGAAAACTTTGATATTTGAAAATTTTATCGCATATTTCCTCATTACCCGAGAAAACGCTGCCACCAACAGTCTTACTTCCTGTGAAAAGAATATTCAGCTCACTATACCTTCATGGTTTCATTAGAATGGCTCATATGGTAATCGTATCTGTCCTTTTTGGCACGCAACGGTAAGGACTATTTTTGAAAGAAGCGGCTGAAGTCTTTTTTTTATAAAAATTATTTTTTTCTTAATCGGGTTAGACAGGGTGGACCATTTTAGTCTATAATGGCTTATTGCTCATTTTGTAGAAAACCAATCGAAAAATAACTTCAATAAAAATTGCAGAGTTTGATAGGGGACATCATGTTCTGAGATCAGATTGGATCTTGTCCTTCGGATTGCTTTAATAGAAAATTGAGATTCTAAACGATAGAGTTAGGTAGAGTAAGGTAGGGTAAGGTACGGTAAGAGATAGAATAACACTAATAATATAAATAAGAAAGTTGATCCTCATAAAAAATTAATAACTTTTGTTTAAAACATTTTTTCGAAAAAGGTTAGCTTTCGGATGAAACATATCTTAAAAGTATGTCATTATTGCATTTAATCGAAAGCAAATGCGCTTAAAGTTAATCGCTTAAGTTCAAAGTCATGGATACCTGTAAATGTCCTATTTTGCCCTTGACCACTTTCGGATTAAGCATTTTTCCGTAGTAAGCGTGTTTTCTTTCGATTAAATACAATAATGACATATATTTAAGTCACATTTCCTCCGAAAGCTGACGATTTTTCCAAAAAATGATATATCTGAAAAATGTTAGTTTTTTAATGAGTATCAACTTTCTTATTTAAAGTGTTATTCTACCTCTTACCATTTAAAATCTAAATTGACTACCTATTAAAGAGACCCGAAGAATTTCATAAAATATTTTATTTGAAATGAATTTGCTTGTTTTTGTATTTAAATACAAAACTAGATTTCCGTTTATTAATATCAATTTGTCTTTCGTTTGAAGTTTTTTTATTTGCTTATTTGAACACCATAAGAAGTTTTCGAATTAATGCAAAAAGTATTATTAAATACATTGAGAAATTTTGTATTTAGTTTTTAAAATTTAAACCAATTAAAAAGTTTTTTTCCAACAAATTTATTTTATTGAATATACGACCGCGTTATTTGGAGATCTGATAGTATTTTGTGTAATATATATATAGTGTTTCGTTTGGAGGTCTCTGATGGTCTGGTAGTTACAATTTAAATAAACATGCTTACTTTGGCATTTATAATATATATATAGAGATATAGAGAATATAGAGATATAGAGATATAGAGATATAGAGATATAGAGATAAAGAGATGTAGAGATATAGAGATACAGAGATATAGAAATATAGAGATAGCGAGTCCCCATAATCATTTTTTAGTTTCAAAATGTTTCTTGAAAAGCGTTACGATAAGATCAGCATCAATCGTTGATTATTACATACGTAATATAATATTCTACACACTGGCAGGCAATTTAAATAGACATATAAAAATGTTAACAGTGTTATAGAATTAATTATACCCAGAAAGCTCTGTTTATCAATTTCACAACACACATAACCTAATACGATGATTGACGCATTAATCAAACGTCGTAAGCATGCGTTCATTTCGAAATGTAAAACGGATTATATTACAAAAGAAAATATAGATATTTTAAGAACGTTAAACATTGCAATTAATATTTTTTCTCGTTTGTTTATTAATAATAGCTGTAGTAGGTTTATCTTTTAGCGATAAAAAAAAATTCACTCAAGCTTCACTGTGTAAATATAACGGGATCTACCCCAAATTAAATGAGTACAAAAAACAAAGATATTGTGAAAGAGAAAGTGAGGAAGATTCATAGAAGGAGCACATGTGTTGAGGAACTTTACGTAGAGTATCATACATACATTGACAATTCCCAATTCGAAAAGAAAGGTTTCAATAATGTATCCCTTCGCTTATTACAGAGACATGGGAGTACGTCACAACTTAATCAGAAATAAGGACTAACAAATTTTTTCTCACCTCCGTGCAGAAAATGTCAACTTTCGTCTCGCTATGCAAAATAAAATTGCCGTTGAGCCTAAATGGCCGAGCGCTCTAAGGCGCTTGTACTATTGAACGTTGCACTATTTAGACTTAGGTTGCGGGTTCGAATCCAGGCAGCCACAGTGTGAACAATTTATAATTAATGGAAGTGCAGAATTGATCACATTGTCGTCGCTTGGATAAGATCGAAGTAACCGACTCCACCCACATCAAAAATGTAGTTATAAATATGTTTGTAATGGAATAAATAAAGATTAACCAATAATGATGTGGGTGGCCTCTGTGATAAGGCATGCGTCACAAAAACGGAGGTTAAACCCCCATTATTATTATTATTATAAAATTGCCGCTTTCTTCCTCCGCCGGGAGAAAATTAGTATACACACCACAGGAGCAAGTAAGGAATCTTTCAGATCTTATGTTTGTTACCCTTGGCCTGGCCTCGGGTGACAATGAACATGCAATCTGAGACATTTATACTTTTGCTCCCTAGAAGTAAAATACTATTGTACCGCCAAAGTAACTTTTTTACGCATATTTCGTAAATATCGATAAAATGTGATAAAAGTGAATAATATTGCGTCAGATTATCGTTTCCTATTAATAAGCCGTTTATAGATTTAAAATGACAAAATTAAAACCGTGCCAGTAAGGTGTAAAAACGCTTATAAATGGCAGAGATACATTCGTAAGTTAAAACAATTGCACACTTCAGTACAATTGGACACTTCAGTACAGGGTTATTGTAAAAATTTTGCTTACGACATTCCACGCCTTTGAATATTTTGTTTCGTTTTGACTTTTTTTAGTTGAATGTAATGAATTAATATATTGGCTATTTAACAGTGCCACGCAGAAATTGCTATAACATATTGTTGATATTTTATAGATCTAAAACACAAAAACGGTAAATGCCTATTCAATATCTAGTCAATTCAAATTTCGTAAATGTACTAATTTTTGTATCTTTAAAACTGAATGTAGTAATTGCAGAATGAAATAGAAAAAACAACCTGTATATCGTTTTAAAAAAAGAAGAGTAATGATAAATATTTCCATTTCTAAAAACATCAAACGAAAATGTGAATTTTATTTACATAAGATAAATTTCTTGGTAAGTATAGATACCTCTTTCAATTTTTATTTTAATCTATCCATGTTTGTTTTATATTAGTATAGCTGTGAACGGCCCACTTTACTAGATACCTTCAATTTTAAATACAAATGTTATTGTTATATAACCTTCACAACATTTGCAAAATTTTAATAGAAACACTTGAATCTTGTTTGCATAGTTACGATAATAGTTTTATACAGCTTTAAGTAATTTTTTAGTAAGTTACTTTAATCAAACTTAAATGTGCCTAAGTTACTGGATTTTTTAATGATTTCATTGAAATTAATAATCAGTTCAGATACAAGAATTTCAAATTTCTGAAAAAACAAATTTTTGAAAAAAATAAAAATAAATTTATTAGAATAATTTTCATCCACTTGTCCTTCAATGTCAATAGCAATAATTTTAGTAAAATAATACGCATTTTTAACAAAATATTGAACAAGTTTTTTATTACCTGTAATTTCATAATCAGCAAACAGTATTTAAACTTGTTAAAGATTTTAACTTTATGTTCTGAAGATGATCAAATAGATCGAATACATGTAAAACAATTAATTTTTAAAAAGTGGATAATGCAAAAATGAATAAAAGTAATACAAATATAACATTTGTTGTTTTAATTTTTACAACAATAAACATTTAAAAAAGGCCATATTTAATAAAACTTATTATAATACTGAATTATGTTATTGATTAAATCTTCAATACCCGAATTATTACGATATAGTGTCTATAAATTATATATGTCTGCCATGTTATTATTGTACTACTTAATATAAGACGGAAATTAAATAATTCTAAATACTGTGGCATTAAAATTAAATACATGGGATACACCAATCTAAAGTCCAATATATACAAAGACACTATCTACTTTTATTGTGTATATAAACGTTAACTTACCATCATACAGAAATTATCCTTGTCGAAGGATATAGAATAATTGACATAAGATATAATTTATGATATATAGAGATACAAGACAGAGGACAATTATGAATATCCTTTTATTCATATACATTTCAATGAAAATGTTTCAATGAGGATATTATACGTCGATAATTGAGATAATAACCTGATTAAAATGGACTTAAATTTTAATTTTCAAACTTTTTTATTTTAATTATTTTTAATAAAATAAACTATACCAGACTTAAACGATGTGTACGTTAAAAGATAATTTGGGGCACTTTCAATGTATGAAGTAAATAAGTAATCAAGTTAGACACCCGTTAAAGTTATACTTTTTTCGAGAATCGTTCTTTAAATAACTATATAAGTTATTAAATAAACTTAATTCTTCTCCATTATTATTAAATTTCCTTTAAAATAATTGTCGAAAAGAATTTAAGACTGAGACTGCAGTATAAACAGTTTTACACCTGTGATACAGAAATGCGAAATTTTAATTTTTGATGGAAATTGTTTGTTAATAATTTATACAACATTTCTGTGTCAAAGAGTAAAAAGCGATGCTATAACACAGGTAGGCCCCTAGTTCTCGAGCCTCAGCCTAAGGAATGTATAAATAGAAATTCAAAACTATACAATAAACAAACTATTCCTATTTAATGTTACTGATTGTCTTCTCTTTAAATGATAATCTTAATTAATCAAAACTGCTTTAATTTGTGGAAAAGTCGCCGAAATGCTTTTTTCTGTTAACGAGATTAAATCAAATATGAAGGCAACCAGGTAAAGAAAATTATTAATTCTAATTGGGGTCACACTAGCGTCAAAAAGCTTTACCAGCGTTAATTCCATGTTCGTATAACATCCGTTGGAATCAACCCTAATATAACCGCAGCTTTCAATATTATATATGTCCGTTAATTTAATTAGAATTTGGTGTCATTAACGAAACGTTTGTAAACAATGATGTAATTTTCTCGATTAGCAAAAGAGTAATAATTTCTGTTCACCCTTGTTCATTTTGTTGCTGTTCATTTCGATTTATCGACAAACAGAAGAAAAATTAAACAAAAGACCTTTTTGCGACTCCTCAGCTTATAAAAAATGGAAACAACGCATTGAAAATATAGCGAAAGCCATTAAAGAAAAAAAATAACAGTGGCTTCACAAAGGCGTCACAAAAAGCTACATCTGCACGATCTCATGTTCAGCGCACACATATAGACATCAAAATTTGCTTAGTGCAGAATAGACTTGAACATTTTTTAATATCATTTGGATTGTTAATCTGCATTATACAGTATTATTTTTATGTTGGTATTTATTATCATTTGGGAAGACAATTCTATCCATGTTAGAACAAAATAGTTAAAAAGCTACATAAACTGTTAATATATCAGCTGAAGTAAAGCAATAGTACGACATGAAGCGTAAAAGCATTTATTTACAATAGGATTCTGTTCTAGACAAATAATTTATCATTCTATAGAAAGATAGCATGTAGTAAACATAACACAATCAGCGTATAGAACCCATAGTTGGTACACGACACCAGAATTGCGGTGATAGTAACGCTCTACATTGTTATAAATAAATTTTGTTTTTTAAGAATATACACGGAGAGTTATCAAATTTTTGTGAAGCATTCAAAAAAGAGCTGATTTTTCCATTTTCCCATTGAAAACTAAGTTTTTCTGTAACATGGAACTTAAATAATGCTGAATGACAACAAAACCGCATTCTTTATAGCATATGTATCAACTAGGAAGTGTACCTACTCTGGAGATGTGATCCTTATTTTCAGAGATGTTCTACCACTTTTCGAAAGAGTTTTTTTTATTCATTTTAAGCATGAAGTTTCCCTTAAATTTTAATGCGGTAGGTGGGTACAGTTTTTGATGCTGTGTTTTCTTTTGTCACCAAAATTTTTTTTAAATCATACGTTTCCTTCGAATATTTTCCTCCCACTGCTATTTGAAGTTTTATTGTGGTTGGGCATCTTTTTTTCGACAAATATTGAAAATTCAAAAAATGGAAATAATCCAAGAGACGTAAGGGCGAAATATGAACTCCGATTTTTTCATCGTCTCAAGTAAAATAAATCGGATCTATAGGTTAACTTGAAAGTTATATTGTAGATAAAATATAATATCGAAGCTACCATGGCAAACAATGGCTAAAATCGTGTTGGAATTGTTTAATTCGATTAGCTATGATATTCATAATTAATGCTTTCCATGAAAAATTTTGGATTATTTTCATTTGAATCTACGGCCAAACTGAGGGTTTGATCGAATCGGGAGTGGTTTTGTTCAACGCGTGGTAACCATCAAGATACAAAAAAGATATGTCATTCGTAAATATTTATATAATTTTATTAACTAAGTGTACTTGGAAGTTGATTTGGAAAAAAAGACCAATACACCCATTTCCGTCAATTTATAATTTTATAGTTCCAACAAAATACGCGCAAAGTTCCAGAGTTGTATCCAAAAGTCTGGCGTGCAGTTGACTATTGTCGTATCAGCTCTACGAAGTTCTATTTTGTTTGGTATAATATAAATGAATCACTCTGTAGAACAGTTAACATATATAAATATAAATCTAAGTTGTTCCATTTCTTCTCAGATCTCTTTTTGTAACCTTGTGGCATCGTAGTGTATCGAAATACAGACTCTCTATCTACCTGCAACTGGACATATTAATTATTTTATAATTTACTGGAGTGTGTGGTTTGAATCGATTTCAATTATTTAAATCTTATTTATTTATTTCTTTCTTTTATACTAATCTGATTTCGCTATACATATATAAAAAGAAAATCAAGTTATCTGATTAAGAAATTTTTGGTTAAAAATTTAGTTGTTCGTAATCATATTTTGTTATTGTAATATGTTTTTCCAATTTTTCTTTTAATTCTTTTTTCAACGGCTCTGTAAGTAGTAATGATTTAAAAAAGGACCCTGACCACTCACAAACTTGGAACCGAAATTTTCTAATGAATTATTAATATTAAATTCAAAGATGTAACAGATTAAGAAAAATGAAATAAACCGCTCACTTTTTGTTACATTTGCGCAACTAACTCATGGTTTGAAAACAATATTCGACACCTTAGAAACCCATTCCACCAGGTTTAAGCAAAAAGTGAGCGATTTATTTCATTTTTCTTAAATATACCCGATTACCCGATTCTATAACATCTTTTACTGTAATATTGAGGGTTTGAAGATGACATATTATACTTTGATTTTGTATATTTTTGAATGCTACCCAAATTTCTTATGCACAACAGCATCTTCTCCTTCAAAAAATTTAATTTTTTATTTGTTTATCAAATAGTTTATGTCGATTGTTTACCACTTAAGATTCGATACCATCGCTGCACATTCAAAAATAGACTTCAGAAAACGAAAATTCATAAGAAAACTTTTTTTCATCTAAGAACTACCTTCGACAATGTAAAATGGATTGGCTGCTAGATTAATTCTGAATAAACGAGAGTCTGGTGTAAGAATTTAGGAAGAGAATAACAAAATTTACTTTGATATATTATAATGGTTCAAGTATACTATATAGATAACGTTATTATACTGTGGTCGAAAGTATTACAGCACTGTAGAGAAATAGGTTTTAGACTATATCAGCGTTTAGGTCAATATAATAAAGTGTTATTTTAGAACCTCATATTTTAAAGGTAACCGACTGACAAACAATGGAAAAACCTAGTCTATTACTTAACACAGTATCCCATATGTATAAAGGGTGCCTAAAAAACTATGCTGATATTATTATCGTACTTTAATTATTGTTTGATTTCTTTATTTTCTCAAAAAGAATACAAAAAAAGTTGGTGCCTTTGCTAGTTATTTAGGTATATAGGATTGGTTTTGAATCCTGTTAAAAACTTAGTATTCAAATGATACATCTCTGAATATTTTTAAGCGGTTTCAAGGTACTAAGCGTAATAAAAGTGAACAATATTTAATTTAAAACATATCCACTTTATTGTTTTCCTTATAGGAAAGAAAATAGAAAATAAAATACAAAAATCATTTTGTCTTTAGTTCAAATGAGACCTCCATTCTTTGAAAATCAGGCAATGGGCTATTGGGTAAGATTAAATCTTTATTTGTTATTCAATAGAGTTCCTACTAAAGCACCTCACTTACGAAAATTTTTACGGCTAATCAAATTAACCTACAAGACTTGCGATCAAAAACTCTAACACCGAAGTCTGAAATATTAAGACAAAGTATTTTTACTACAAGAAAAGTGATTTCTGAAATAAATAAAACAACTACACATTTGCTATTTTTTTATCATGGCATACATCATAAATAAGTCTTTTACCTATTGACTTTCAAGAACATGAACTGCTAGCCAAGCGAACTTCGTGGCAAAATACTGGAGCCAAAATAATTAGCTAGGTCAAATACAAGAATTATACACGATTGTATCCGAGCAACAACGAACGAAAATTGTAAACTGATAACATCTGCTAAATATACACTTTGCTCAATAATCGTCAAAACAACTTGGGTTGACGCGTGGGGACTCGGGAACAATCGTGTATCCTCCTATTTGACCTATCTACTTATCTTCGGCTGCAGATGTTTTGTCACGAGCGCTTTTTGAGGACTTATTGGAAAACTGCTGGTCCATGTACTATAAAGTCAATACTTTGAATATGTGTTCATTTAATGTTTTTCTTCTTTTAGAGTAAAGAATGCATGTCCTAAGTTTGTAATAATATTTTTAAATCACTTGTAAAGGGAAAATTGGACATGTATTCTCCTTGTGGTATCTGAATGGTTGAGAAAACATTTCAAAAGTTCGTATAATTATAAGCAGAATTTTAATTTCAAGGAAACGTGAGGAATGTATTCCAAACATTAATCTAAGGTTTAAAATGTCGTTCTCAAGTTGATTACTAAATTCAACGTTTTATAGTCATGAATTAACTTGAAAACAACATAGCATTTAAAATTTTCTCGTATTTTGAATTTGAGGAATATACTGTTTGAGGCAAATTCTCCCAACTCATCCTATATAGTGAGTTATAGAACATACAAAGTATTAAAAAAAAAACAGACATAAAAAAAAATCATAATTTACGTATATATTGGGTATTTCATATATTTACTTTTTCCATACACGAAAAAAAAAAATTAAATCGATAACCCAATTTTGTTTATTTGATGTGTTTGACTCCGATATTCCTCCTCTAAAATAAAGTTGTTTAATTTTATCAGTATACCATCAGCAATATATAAGATAGTCCACTCACGTCAGTGTCCTTTCATTATTCCATGATACAGTTATACAAAATATACCAATAGCAAAACAAAAAATTGAATAAAAACAAACCAAAAATTGTTTTGTATAAACAGTAATTTGTAATTTTCGACTGAGGATTCATTTTAAGACTTCGATAATATTTTTAGAAGTCAATAGTTCAACAAATAAAATAAAGTGTAAACGCCATTCAAATGCTTCGTACGAAAACTTTTTGGTTATGCGTTCCTTCTCACTTATAATATTTATGGCGGAAAAGAGAATATAATCAACTATTAACGTAAGTGCAACCCGATCCACGAAAGGATCCCCGGCATCATTTTCTAGGTAAATGCACTTAGCGAATCGTACTAGTTTATTTATCGCTAATTACCAAAGCAACTAGTTAGCGAAATTATGAATCGTTAATACAAGTAGAAGATTATCCGTATATTTCCATAAACAGCAAAATGGAAAATTGTAATAAAAATTATCTTTTACAACTTTATCAATTATCAAAATTGTCAATTTTTCAATTTGCCGTGGATTGCAACCAATTTCTGCACATTTGTTTTTTAAAGATAATAATTGCCGTTATTATGCAAGAACAATTCCTATTAATCCGAGATCGATATCAGTTTTCAGAAAAATAAGTTTCAAGAGCACCCAGGTTGGATTCCCACCTACTGTGTTATTTTTTCATTTCATCCCTTTTTATTCAAACGATTCAAAGCTAACATCATATTTCTAATTTCAACGTACTTTTATAAATTCAATAGATTTTTACAATTTCAAAAGAATTGCTAAAATTAAAAATTTTTAAATGTTTGTTTTATAACAGTTGGACTATAAATTATCGACTATAAACTATACCCTTGATCAACCTTAAAAAAAATTACGTTTTCCAAACGCACGGTTTAACTAAACCGACCCTATCTTTTAATTATTCCTTAATATATTTATCAAAATTGCAAATTTCAATCAATTAAACTGTACTACAAGGCTCAAAAACACATTTTTAAGTACCCAAGGTTGGCCTCTACAATGTAACCGGTGTAGAGTTTACAATTGACTTACAGCCAAAATCTCAATAGTGTGAGTGGGGCTAGAAAGTTGACTAATATCAAAATATGAGTATTTAAAACACAATTTTAAATTGGAGTTACAAAAAAAAAATTGAAATTATTTTTTTTTTAATTTGGAAATTACCGTCCCAAAAAAAAGCTTATTTATGTTTTTTGCATACTTTATTATGTTTAACTTACATGTGAAATATGATTAAGATCATTTTGATGACACATAAAATTATACAAACTCTATTCACATCCTCTGAAAGAACCGCAAAACTTAAGTTTTTCAATAGTTCAGTCTCTCAATTTCGAGGCCAACACTTTTTCCATTTTTTAAGTGAACACTTCGTGACCATAGGCCATGGGTTAACATTATCCAAAATAAAAATTCAAAAAAGTTGAACAAAAATTTTGGGGAAACTATATATATACTTATAATAAGTGTTTGAAAAGGTATTACCTTTTATTTACTATTTATGATCATTTTTACGAATTTGTATGAATTTGTATTAATGTCATTTAAGGTAAATTGAACAACAGTGTAACAAACGCTGTTGTAATGTTCATATATTATTGGGAACCGAATAACTTTAGAAAAAGTCAAAAGCATTTCAATATAAAATTAGGACATTAAGAAAAGTTTCTATTTAATAAAACTATATACATTTAACATAGTAACAATATCCAACGTCATTGATAGATTACAGCAACAAGTTATTGAATACCAAGTTCAAAATGATAAAATGTAGTAGGTAATGAAAATTTATCGTTTTATCCATAGATCCTAAAAATAAATATGAAAATATTAAAAAAAACTCATTCGGTAAAACTGTCAAGAATTAGGAGTTATTCCTTCTCCGAGTGATTAAATTTAGTTTCTAGGAAATTGGATAAATTATAAACATCGCATTGACAAACAGCTGTAAAATATAATTGACTTTTTAACGTGTTTCATCAAGTTTATGAATAATTCAGCAATTAAAGGTTTGAAGTAAACATGAATAGTTCATATCATTATTATACCACGCTAATAAAAAATTTCCATTGATTTCGTTATTAAAAATTTTGAACATTTCAATATAACACTTAGTTAAACATTTGGTAGAGATATCCTAGAATCATACTTTTGTTCAAAGTTCACATATATAAATGCATTTAATATTCAAATATATTGTAAATTCCTTCATATTCATTGAGTGACGAGCATATATAGATAGGTCAACTGGTCCAAATAAGCACAGTATTTAAAAAATATTTTTTCTTCAAATCCTCCTTCGACACTCATCGGGAACTTTATACAGTTTTAATGTTCTATAAATGGAGGTTGCCTTTGCCTCTTTGCGATTTCAACCACCTGGAAATTTAAGGTCATTGATTTGGTAAAAAATGTTATACAGCCTAAATCTCGCTAAAAAGAAATCTAAACAAACCATTTACAAAGATTTTTAGCCTCCAAACCCAAAAAGTTATGTTATAAGTTTGACCGCTATGTTCGTCTGTTTGTCTGTGGCATCGTAGAGTCTACACGGATTAACCGATTTTTTTTTTGTTTCGTTTGAAAGAAAATTTAATGGACAGTGTACTCAGGTATGTTTCAAGTGCGATTTTAGGGTTTCGTACCTGAAACAAGCGATGATCCTCAAAATTGGTTCAGTTTGCAGAAGGCTCTAAGGAAAAATGTAATTTAATGGAGCGTGTTCTTAGATATGTTTCAAATACGAATTTAGTGTTCCGTACTCGTTAAATTTGTCGGGGGTCTTTTAAATTTTGTAAATTCCATTTGTACATTTTGTTATAAAAGCAAGGTTTTCGTAGACAATGAAAGCTCTATAACAGTAATAGTTTCAGCTGTACAATGTTTCTTGAGACTACACATATAATTGACCGAACCAAAACTTAAACGGGTATTAAGAAGACAGTTTCAACCACCTTGCATGTAAGATTGAACATTTTTAATCTAAGGAATGGTTTGTCGTAAAACGAAGCAAACTGATAGCGAACACGTTAAGCAAATTATAAAGAATAATATTACTCCTCAAAAACAATACACTTTAAACCAGCAAAGAAAAATCATGTCAAGATACACATGAATCATAAGTAAAACTACTCCGCGGTGGGGAAATTAAGGAGATTGAAAAATATAAATCATTTATGATTAGCTTGGTTCCTATTATACATGGCATCCAAAAAATTGGTTTAAAGCTTGATTCTGATTTGAGACAAAAATTAGAAGTTGTTGTGTTTTAAGTCTTATCCTATTACATGTATCTTATACAAAGTAGCCTAACCGGGCTCAATTCAAGATCAAGTATCATTAAGTGAAAAGAAGAAAATTAAATGAGTTACTTGAGGGCAAGGTGATTAAGGTAAAATTTTACACGCGAAAAAAGCTATGAGGCTGAAGACATAATCTGGGCATAACCATAAGGCATTTAAGGATATACGAGGATAAGGAAAGCTAAGGAGAATCAGAATAATTGATCAGCAACGCGACCGGTAAGGATTAGAAAGTACTAAATAATTAATTTTAGGGAATAAATAATTAACTTTTGTGTAATCTCTTTTTGTCACAATTTGAAGTCATTTAAACTTCATCATACACATATGAAAGTAAAAATAAAATTATATAGTTGATCATTGTGAATGATGTAGGATATATATACCACCTACCTATAAAATTGTTAAAACGAGAAAAAAATACATCGTTTTGGTATTATCCCGTTCAATGTTTCAATATTCAATATCATTCATTTTCTTTATTTTTTTTTTTTTGCTGTAATGTAAATTTATCGACATTATCTCTTTAAAAAAATATTTTCTATATCAATTCAATTTGAAATTCATTGTCCCATAGTTATAGGTATGGCATAAATGC